>NW_019947446.1:58419-60075 GCF_002910315.2 Salvelinus sp. IW2-2015 | reverse complement strand
TGCTTGTGTTTCTAGCTACAACAGTAATACCTAGCATTATGTCTGTGTTTGTAGATGCAGAAACATAAGCGTAATGCCCCGCAGAGCTGCATGATATGGCCAACAAAAATCTAGGCCTAATTAATTGGTGAACTGTTGGAATCATGGAAATAGAATGATTCATATAATGTTATAATTAGAATATAGTGGGCAGTACCTTGAATAAATTGTTGTTTGACATGACAACGAATTAATAAGCCAGGGAGGAATTATTGACAGGGTAGGGGAATTAAAAGGTGTTGGTCAGTGTTTCCAGGGGAACCTAATTAGATGTTACATTAGATGTTTTCTTACCTCATGTAGTTAGCTAGCTAAAATATTCATGCTTTGCCTATTCCTCTCTGATCTAGAAGATACCGTTTCACAAACAACATGGTTATCTAAGCCTACATCAGCACTAGTATCAGGCTGTAGTAGCTAGCTACGTTTTCTCTGACTCTTAGTACATTTAGCAAGCTACCTTGCCAGCTAAGCTTCGATTAGCATTAGCGGCTAATACAATTTATTTTAGCTTGAACTTGCTAAGAAAAGACAAACTAGCAAACAGTAAAATACACAAACTATTTAATAGTGTAATTATAGAACGCTTGTAGAAAGCAGCACCATTGTTACCAACATCTCCCTGCTCTGACTGAACCGCAAGAAAGTGAATGTGACTTCGTGTTCATTCTTTGAGTGACAGGGGGCAGGGCTTGGTGAGGGAGGGGGCTTGGTGAAGGAAGTGGTGGGGCTTGGTGAGGGAGGGGGTGGGGCTTGGTGTGGAAGGGGGCAGGGCTTGGTGTGAGTTTCATGTCACATTTACAAAACAAACATTAAAATACTGTTATAGGAGGTAAACTAAAAAGCCAAACCGGTTCCTACATCAATACTGGTATATATTAAAATAGGTTTCAGTCCCAGGCCCTGAGCTTAGTGATGAGCTTAAAGGGCACTCTCCTCTTCCCCTCTTCCCTCCCCTACCTCTCGTCTCCTCTCCCCTCTCCTTTCTCTCCTCTCCCCTCGCTTCTCCTTTCTCTCCTCTCTCCTCTCCCCTCTCCTTTCTCTCCTCTCCTCTCCTCTCCCCTCTCCCTCTTCCCCTCTCCTCCTCTTCGCCTCTTTCCCCCTGCCCTCTCCCCTTTTTTTCTTGTCTCGCTTCGCCTCTTTCCCCGCCCTCTTCCCCTGGTGTTGCCAGAGGGTGAGATTTGGACTCTTTAGGGATGGCCGGGGGAGGGGTGGGTGTAATTGAACTGCAGCTCTTTTTGCATTGGTCCCTGTGTCCCTTGTCTGATATAGATTAATAGAACTGTTATGGCAGCACGCCACAAGAGAGAGGGCACAGCTGCTTCTCCAACACAACGCACAACAAACACACACAACCACACACACACACACCACACACACACACACACACACAGCACACACACACACACACACACACACACACACACCACACACACCACACCACTCTCTCTCTGGGCACACTGTTGCGAGTGCGTGCGTTGCGTAGCGTGCGTGCGTGCGTGCGTGCAAGAGTTTTGATTTTAATTATCATCATTTTTTTTTTAAATCGTGTGGGTTAATGTTGTAAAGTAGGTGGTGAACAGAATGATGCCTATAACTGGTATAAAAGTTTTACAG
>NW_019947446.1:37983-58394 GCF_002910315.2 Salvelinus sp. IW2-2015 | reverse complement strand
ACTTTCCTCTTCCTCCCGTCCAAGAGGCCAGGAGAAGATGTCAAGGGCTAGGGCGGCTGAGGCTGGAAGCCTCAGAGGAACTGGAGAGATAAATATTTGATTAAGTACTATTTTTACAATAATATTTTAAATGAAACCGACCAAAACATGTTTAATATATATGAGGGCTTATTTAACCCCCCGTGGTGCCTCAGCGGTTGCAAGGGTGAAATGAAGCCGTCTTTCTTCTCCCTCCCTGGGAGGGAGTTCCGGCCCGGAAATGAAAGGAAAGAGAGAAGAGAAGAAGGAGGATAAACAGGCATGCAGGCTGGATGTAGAAGAAACCCACAGACGGTAGACGGCTGTACCACTGTGTTCTGGTTGTGTGTGTGTTGGCATCGTACTGCCTGGATGGCACCCCATAATACACCAAACATCGTTTAAAACACTCCCCTTGGTAGGGCAGCCAGGCAGACAGAGCACTTTCATTCTCCTGTGATTTAGAGGGAGATTCTAACGTCTGCAGTAGGGAGGACAGGACCGATATCTCTGGCCCAGCCCCAAGCAAAAGCATCATGCGTGAGGCGAGTGAACACTTAGTGAGGTTCTCCCGCTGATTGATGGGGCCAGTTTGATACGAGGGAAGCCACCTTATAAAATCAACCCCCGGCCACACATACATGTTAGGATATTACCTCCAGTGAATAACGATCTTTATTGCTTCTGCGAGGCCTTCGCGTTGGCTCCCATAAATCTCTGATGTTATCTGCTATTGAGTCTGGTGGGCGCAAGCAAGGAGGGGCTGTATCTTGAGGCTGCCATGGCAAAGCTCGCGTGTGCATGTTGTAAATGTGTCACACAGAAGTCCCCGATTTCCAGTTGTGTTGTGCCTGTGTGGTGTGTGTCGCTAGGAATGCAGAGTGAATGCAGGGCCTGAATCTTCCAGCTGGCAATCTAGCGGAGACATTGCAGTGGCGTCCTTGTGTCCAACTGCCAACGGGGCCCGAGGAGGCAGTAGCAGACGGTGGACATGTCATCATGTAATGCCAACACGTCTCACAGAACACACTTCAAACACGAGAGTGAGGAGAGTGAGTGAGGCAGAAACCAAGCGAGCCCGAGAGGAGAGAGAGGATACGTGGAGTTAAAGATGGTGGTGAATATGGAAAAGAAAAGAATTGCCCAGCATCTATCCACCACCGCATCACCTATTACAAAACTCCTAAAGATCACACACAGACAACCAGCTGTTTAAATCTGGATTCAATGTGATGTAACTGTGCCTGCAATGCTACTTCCTTGAAGAGTAGGGTGTCCATAGAGAGAGGATCAGGATCGGACCAATTCACCAGTGAGCCCAGGTCAGACCTTGTTATGGAAGCCAGTGGGGTAAACACCAATCATGTGTTCAGTGAATGTGTTCCATGCTCCACCTGCCACACCACACACAGCTGGCTAATGAACCCATGAGGAACAGCCAAGCTGCTGACATTGGTGTGTGTGTGAGATACACACCTGACACTGACCTGGGGGTGAAAGATGTGTGTGTTTCAAGAGCTTGTGTGTGTGACATGTTTGACCTGTGACAGAGTGAGGAGCTTCTTGGGCGTGTTGAGCATGTGCCTTCATCCTAGGATAAACATTTGTGACTGTGTGTGTGTGGCACTGCCACCTCCAGCTGGGTAAAAAGATCTTCTTGATGTGTCGGTAGCAGCCCTCTGCAATGTCCATGTCTGCCTTCGTTAGGGCGACGTTAGAACACAGGCTGGGGGGCGTTGGAGAAAGTAACTTATGGAAGGGGAGTTGGCTGCCACGGGCTCGGCCTCCACCGGACAGCCCTGCTAGACCGGACCTTGCTCATGTACTCTTCCAGCGAGGACATCACCTCAGCGGGATGAGGAGGGGACACCAGCACAGACCCCTCCTGGATGCTTACAGGTCTGCTCTTTTTGGTATTGCCGCAACACCATGGCATACAGATACACCACAGTTGAGTCCCATTCACAGAGCACGGGCATGCTTTCTTCATTCAAACACACTCGTTGCATTCACATACAAAAAGGCACGCACAGTCAGACCATGGACGCAATTACACAGTCATCACACATTTTAAAGAATATAATGGGAAAAGAACAGACAGAATAAAATATAAATTTTATTTTCCCTTTCAGTGGTCACAGGAACGTGTGGAACCGTTGATATATAGTGATACTTTGAAACAAAGGGAAACCACAAACCAACCACAGCCTTAGGGAACTGTCGGGACAACTTGCAACTTTAATCAGTATTACAAATGGGGCTATTAGCGTTGCCATCTGCTGTACAATAGACCATAACAATTAACAGCGGAGGACCATTAATCCCACCCCTGATATTTCTCCAAGCAGGAAACCCCTCTCCTCATGGCCTCATCTCACTTGCCCTGATGGTCAATCCCTTACAGGGTCTCTGAGTGTAAAGGTACAGGGCAGATTGGGAGGAACAGAGAACACTTTATTGACAGGAGTGCCCCTGGCCTCATACACAGAGACGGTAACCATTTAGAACACTTTATGACGAATGTTTATGGGAGTATATTTTGATGAGGTGTCCCATTTTTGAAGTCGTTGTAGATAGCTTGGTGTCTGTTCTGCTTGCGTCTGTCCAAAGACCAATAAAAGCTTTATGACAATAGGTAACAGAGAAGAGGCCCCCTGACTGGCATGGAGATTCTCAATGTATTGAGTGAGGGGGTCTGCATTACACCATAGGTTCATTAAAACCCACTAACAATAACTGAGTCCTGACACAATCGGACATGTGGATATCTGCCTATGTACAACCACCGTCCTCCCTCCACCAGCGTTTCCGTGCTCCCAGTTGCCATCTTACTGACAGCATGCCTCCTCAGTTGAGAACTCTTCTGATTTAGGCTTTGTATGAAGCTATCTCAGGTTTTCTTAACTTGACAGTGCCCTTGGGTAGTCTTCTGTTTAAAAAGGCTCTGTGTCTATTCTGGGGCTGTTTCTGCCATGCGCAATTCCTGGAGCCAGTATGCAGTATTAGGGTGACAGAAAAAAACTGTGAGGATTGAAAATAATAACTGAGGGTTGGATATATTTTTGGTATTCACTGTCGAAGGCAGATATTAAAGTGAAAGGAAAATAGATACGGACACCCTTATTGAACTGGGATGTCAAGGCGCAACATGGATAAGCAGACTTTATCCCCTTAAATGTTGATTTTAGAGGATTCCTTGTTTATTCTTCATTTTTTGGCAGGTGGGGATATCAGGAATTAATTGATTCATCTGGAAATGCAAATATGTCCCTCCCATGTACTGGAAAGTTGCATATACACACACTGGTTCCATCCATATACGCACGCACCCAGAACCCACACCTCCTCCTGTACTGACCTGGTTGAGGTAGAAAGTTGTTTCCTCGGCTAGGTTCTCACAGTGGAGGGACACGTCTCCTCCAGGGACATTCCAGACTCTCTGCAGCGACGACCCACCTCTCTGAGCAGCTCAGCCTTCCTGCCAGCACGGAGTTCACACGCCCATTACCTGAACAACATTCCACATTACATCAGTCTCTTTTCATTCTATGAAAACCTCAACCCTGTTACGTTATTGGGACTTACTAGCGTCTTTTTTAAACGTTTATTTTTTTTACCTCGAGATGAAAAATTATGTTGTTTGTGATGTTGATTACCACCTAGTAAAATTGAAAACAACCCTATACAATCAGGAAACATGCCCTATTCTATAGTGCTTGATAACAGTCCCAACCTCCCCTACACATTTGCCTTGCCCTTTCAGAGCCGAGGATCATATCACGCCATTCTGAGGGAAATGTTCATGTGAAAAATCTGAAGCGTTAAACCTTCTGACCACCCACCAGCCTAGGGATAGCGTTTTTAACCGGCTAAAACCCTGCTTCATCCTACACGAGAATCAGCTGCAAGCAACAAGGCACCGCAGGCTTCAAGTGGATAAATCAAAAAGTATACGAAAACTACTCAATGGCAGTTGTTGGAACCCAAAGTACCCAATGTCATACTTACAGTAAAATATAGATACCCAATAGAAAATTACTCAAGTAAAAGTGAAATTCAACCAGTAAAATTACTTAAGTATATTTTTTAATTAAAACCAAAATACTTTTACTGAAGTATCACAAAAGAAATGTAATTGCCTCAAACTGATACTTAGTCTCAAAGTAAAAGTTATAAATGCTTTAAAAAATTCCTTTTATTTTTTAGTAAATGTAATCAAATCAAAATGTATTTTGTTCACATGCACCGACTAAAACAGGGGACAAGGACCTTTACCGTGAACTGCTTACTTTCAAACCTTAAACCAACGGTGTTTAAGAAAATAGATAGGTAAGAAATATTTACTAATAAACTAAAGTACCACAATAAAATTAATGAGGCCCTACAGTATTATACAGATACCGAGGTCAATGTGCTGGAGGAAACAGGTAGTCGTAGGTCATTGAGCGTCCTATTTGTACATGTAGCTAGGGTAAAGGACAAAAAGCCGACGGGCACCACTTTTCTTGTTTTAAAATGTATGGATAGCCCCAGGGCGTTTATTCCAACACTTAGACATTATTTACAAAAGATGAATGTGTTTAGTGAGTCCGCCAGAGGCAGTAGAGACCACCACGTGTTCTCTTGACCAAGGTGTTATGAATTTGACCAAATGTTCCTGTTCCTGCCTAACATTCAAAATGTAACGAGTGCTTTTTGATTGTCAGGCGAAAATGGAGTAAAAGAGTCATCATGATTTCTCTTCAGACACCTGGTTAGCTGGAAAGTAAAAATTGTCCAAAAATTAAATAGTTTTAAGTTACACCTTGGTACCAAAGAAGACTTTAAGTACTTTTACACCCCTACTCAACGCTGGGTTATTAAGTTTGGTTTGCTGACGGCGATGGGAAAACCTAATCTTGCCATCTTAAACTACTCCCCTATATAGCTTAGATCCCGGACCCCAAATCTCCTTTTTGTCACTAATAATGTGTTACCCTATCTGAATCATTATCCCATATTACTTTTCCACAAATCTTCCCCCTCTGACACTTACTGAATAAATAAATAAAAAAGTTATTTTCCGTATCAAACGGAACCAGGACTACAAATTACTCAGTAAAAACTTTCGTCCATCTTGTTCGTCTACCTGTGGTCCCGCCACAACAACCACCGAATAAGCCAATCCTTCTTAGTTTTTCCCCATTAGTACGTTGGCACTGGGACATGCCATGTCAGAGCGCTCACCCCAGACACTAGTGCTCTGTCCTTGCTCTCCTCGTACTTGTCGAGATAGTTGATGTCTACCGGGACCTATCCCAACTAAGATCATTTCCCACCTCTTACGTGTCTTTCACAGCAGAGGATTTCTCAAACAGAACTCCTTTCACCGGCCTCCGACTCGTACTACATATATCACAATCTACGTTGCCTCGCTGAACCTCTTGTTTTTTCCTCCTCCCTGCTCCTCCGTACACAATAGCCGTACTTCCTTCCTTGCTCTCTCTCTGCTCCCTGTCTCCATTCCATATCTGCCCTGTCCTCTCCTTTCAGGACCGCCGCTCTTGGAATAGACCCGCCACGGACTGCCAATGTCAACACTGGACTGTCCTTCTTTTTACTGTTCCCTTGTAAGAGCCTGCACTTCAACTGTCACCCGTGCTTCTCTGATCGAACCACCCCTATCTTCAATATCTCCCATTTCACCAACTTAACTGTGAGGATAGAATGTGGGGAAACTGTAAGTTTATAGCAAGTGTGTGAGTCATGTTTGATGTGAGATGAGGGCAAAATATAGGAACCTCTTATTTTGAATGATGTTAAGGTGGTCTGTAAAGTACCATGGTTGGAATATGGAGCCCAACAGAGAAAAAGGGCCTAAACTATGCGCCTGTTCAATTGTTCATCCCCATACAGTAGGTAATAGTTTCCCCAGCTTACCCTTCCTCGTCATTGGACCGGAAAGGATGGAAGAGAGTGAAGTGTGGGAGATCAGTGTGCATGTTCTTAGCAGGCAGCTTAATCTGCCTTCTCGTCCTGGCTGCTGGGAGCTAGCTTTAGCTGATCTGCATAAATGCAATGTGCACCTTCCGGAAGAGATGGAGATGGTCTGTACAACATCTCTCGACATCTCTGTCTCATCAAATCTGCTTTATGCAGGAACCCCAAGTGACGTCATGTTGTTTTCAGATTTTCAGGAAACAGGGAGATACACCCCTGAGTTGTCCTCCTCCCCTCCTATGACAGAACGTGATAAGGAGATACCGCTACTTAATAGAAACTCTGGTTAAAAAATAGCTAAGGTCGCAATTCAATACATCCTCCGGTTATAGGCAAGTTGCGCGAACCTTTTGCCCCGATTGAGCAAACCGACATTACGCGGAGCGTTTAACTGTGTAAGAGAGGATCTTTGCGTGAATGCGGGAATCATTGCCTTTTAAAAGCGGGCCTCGAATGTCCTTCTGATCCAACCGCGCACACCAACTACCACACAGAGAACCATCTGAGCCAAACAATCACACCGGACCCTACACCACGACACTCTTAAGTGCAAGCCACAAACGGACCTACCACACACCACCAACACCACGTACGGCACAGCGATCTCATCAGGTTACCACTAGCACAGACCAACGCCCTTTGCCCCTTATGGACCACTGTTTGAACCAACACCAGCTGACCTCGCGTATTCCAGTATATTTGTGCCGATATGCACCTAGAGACGTTATGTTGTTGTGGGTTAGCCTCGCGCTGCACATTCCTTGTTGAGACCCGCAACATCGTTTCCATTGGTGCTCAAAGAAAATGAGGGTTTTTAGATTTTATAGCCATTACCAACTCACCGACATTATCTCCATATTAGAGTGCGTGCGCTGCGTCTTTATATCTTAGAGGCCTGAGTGGCATCATTCCTTTATGGATTGGTTTAAAAGATACTTTAAGGTTAGGGTCTTCGAAACAGAAAATGTGCAATGAACTAGTTATGTTTCTTGACTGCGAAGATTCAAGCTAGTCAATAAATGGTACGAACGCGCTTTAAAACGAAAGCACTGCCAAATATTATACCATATTGGAGTTATTGGTAGTACTTTATGGAGCAACCTATACTGCTATGTTTCCTTTGTTACTTTAAATCCGTACTGACAATATTACTAAACAATACTTGTTTAGGTGGTTCATATAAGGTTTTGGGTCTCGTTCTCCCTCTAGTCTAGCTTGCGTGTTCCCCTCCGCGTCCCCCACTTTAACCAAAGCTCATCCCATGGTAATCGTTGGTAAATTCCGGTATTCTTACCTGAGAGCCTGTGTGCGTCCGCCTTACCCAGCACTCTCCTGCGCGCATTCCGCTGAGGCAATGTCTGTGGTGGTTAGGTCTCTCTGAGCCCCTTACAGCTTACAGGACCTTCCTCAGGCAGTTGAATGAGACACTAGTCTTAGCGCTAAACCAACCAAAACCTTCCCCCAATTGGCTGTTAAGCGTACGCTTTTTAGAAGGTGCCCGCGTGACGAACTCTGTCGGCCTTGCCGTCATCGTGGGAATTTTCTACGGCGTGGTTTGCCTATCGCCCGTTAGAGACATCTTAATCGCTCTCCGGTAACAGTGTAGCATCCGTGCACCAGGGTCTTGCGTCAACGATGTCCAGCTGGACGATCTACAACGAGTGCCCGGTCCAGTAATCCTACAGACCCTAGGCAAAGTCCTTGGAAGACCCTCAACCAGTTTTTGTCAGCTCAAGTCTTAGCTGTTTCCTCACAAATCAGAACTCTAGAACATACCACCGATACTTTAGTCATGTCCGAGAGAGTCCATGCGTCCAAATGGCCAGCTGAGACCCTGTACAAGGCCCAAATGTTGAGTATGCACTCTCATGAGATTGAGGAATATGCTCTCGCGGTGGAATAGGTCAGTGAGAGCATAGCTCTAAGCGAAGCAAAGTTCCGTGAGCGCTGTTAGCTATGCGCCTCTAGAGAGTCGAGAAATAACAAGCTCCATGTCCGAGGCTAGGAGTTGTGATATGCGGAGCGTGATTCAAATCAATTAAAAAATAATATTATGGATTTTAAAACATTTAGGTACATTTTATACCGGCTGAAAGCTATATTATTATGTTATAAATCTAACGGACTGTCTGATTTACAGTCGATTACAGCCGAAAACATTGCATGCGATTTGTTGAGGACGGTACACCAACATCAACATATTTTCCAGGCACAGGTTTCAGACATTCACATTTTAAAAATAAATTATTCACACTTACTTTTTCGAAAAATCTCTCTCTGATTTGTCATCCAAAGGGTCCCAGCTGAATAACCGGTTAGTGTCGTTTTGTTTGATAAATTCCTTTTTTATAGGTTTGAGTAACCATCGTCAACGTGCAGAGAAAGAAATCCTGAAAATCTACCCCTAAACTTTTGTTTCAACAAGTCAAATACGTTTCTAGTTTCTCCTCAAGATACCCTAAAATGTAATCAAACTACAAATTTCTTCGGAAAGAAGTATGTTCCAATAGGAAACCGATTTACAGGATGCAACTTCAGTCGTGGCAGGCAAAGACACAGATTTCCAAGTCTGGTGTCCTGATACTAAAACTGTTATTTCTTATTCATTTCTGAAGGCTACAAGCCTGAAACTTTGAACATAGACTGCTGACACCAATGTGGACATATTTTACAATATGACCTTTCTCTTGGCATTTCTAAGAGGATGGTCTCTCATAAAAATATTCCATTTGTTTTTTCTTGGATATCCTCCTAACATATCTATTTGTTATATTGTCCTACTTATTTTTTACATACTATGACTGATGTGGTTGTCTTACCGAGCTACTTTAAGGATCGGTGTCCTAGCTACTGGATCGGTGTACTAGCTACTGGATCGGTGTCCTAGCTACTGGACCGGTGTCCTAGCTACTGGATCGGTGTCCTAGCTACTGGACCGGTGTCCTAGCTACTGCACCGGTGTCCTAGCTACTTTAAGGACCGGTGTCCTAGCTACTGGATCGGTGTCCTAGCTACTTTAAGGATCGGTGTCCTAGCTACTTTAAGGATCGGTGTCCTAGCTACTGGACCGGTGTCCTAGCTACTTTAAGGATCGGTGTCCTAGCTACTTTAAGGATCGGTGTCCTAGCTACTTTAAGGATCGGTGTCCTAGCTACTTTAAGGATCGGTGTCCTGCTAGCGGAACAACTTCCCGTGAAACTGGACGGAGCGTAATTCAAATCAATTAAAAATAAATATTATGGATTTTAAACATTTAGGTACATTTTATATCGGCTGAAAGCTTATATTATTGTTAATCTAACTGGACTGTCTGATTTACAGTAGCTATTACAGCGAAAACATGCCATGCGATTGTTTGAGGACGGTGACACAACATCAACATATTTTTCCACAGGCACAGGTTTCATACATTCACATATAAAGAATAAATATTCACTTACTTTTTGAAAATCTTCCTCTGATTTGTCATCCAAAGGGTCCCAGCTGTAACAGGTAGTGTCGTTTTGTTTGATAAAATCCTTTTTTATATCGTTTTGAGTAATCCACTCGTTCAACGTGCAGAGAAAGAAATCTGAAAATCTACCCCTAAACTTTGTTTCAACAAGTCAAAATACGTTTCTATTTACTCCTCAGATACCCTAAAATGTAATCAAACTACAATATTTCTTTCGGAAAGAAGTATGTCCAATAGGAAACCGATTTTAGCAGGTGTGCAACTTCGTCGTGGCAGGCAAAGACACAGATTTCCAAGTCTGTGTCCTGATACTAAAACTGTTATTTCTTATTCATTTCTGAAGCTACAAGCCTGAAACTTTGAACATAGACTGCTGACACCATGTGGACACTATTTTACAATATGACCTTTCTCTTGCATTTCTAAGAGGATGGTCTCTCATAAAAATAATTCCATTTGTTTTTTCTTTGGATATCCTCCTAACATATCTATTGTGTTATATTGTCCTACATTATTTTAACATTTCTACAAACATCAAGGTGTCTTCTTTCCAATGGTACCAATTATTTGCATATCCTGGCTTCAGGTCCTGAACTACAGGCCGTTTACTTTGGGCACGTCATTCAGTCAGAAATTTAGAAAAAAGGGGCCTAGCCCTGAGAAGTTTTAAGATAAATGGACTAACTGATGTGATTGTCTTACCGAGCTACTTTAAGATGAATGGACGAACTGAAAGTTGCTCTGGAAAAGACTAAAATGTAAATGTGTACTGCGTTCCTTGACGGAGGCCATGTCAGATCCAGGAGGGCTTGTCTCCCAACCATCTGAAGAAGGCCAAGCTCATGTTCTTCTACAGCAGATACCCTTCATCAAACATGCTCAAGACGTTCTTCTCAGACGTCAAGGTAAGCATCGCACTTCCTCTCCTCTCTTTTCCTCTCCTCTTTACTCCTCTCCTCTCCTCTCCACTCCTCTCCTCTTTACTCCTCTCCTCTCCACTCCTCTCCTGCGTCCTCACTCCCTCCTCTTTTTAACTCCTTCCGCTCTTTTACTCTCATCCTCGATCCACTCCTCTCCTTCTTTACGTCCTCTCCTCTTTAACTCCTCTCCTCTCATCTCTCCGTCTTCTCCTCTCCTGTTTACTCCCTCCCTTTACTCCTCTCTCTCTACTCCTCTCCCTTACTCGTCTCCTCTTCTCACTCGTCCTCTTTACTCCTCTCCTCTCCACTCACTCTCTCTCTTTACTCCTCTCCATCTTTACTCCTACTCCTCTTCACCCTCTCCCTCATCTCTCCTCATTACTACCTCTCCTCTTTACTCCTGCCTCTCACTTCCTCTCCTCTTACTTCCTCTCCTCTTTCCTCTCCACTCCTCTCCTCTTTATCCTCGCCTCTCTCTTTACTCCTCTCCTCTCCACTCTCTCTGCTCACTCCTCTCCTCTTTTACTCCTCTCCTTCTCACTCTCCTCTCCACTCCTTTCCCTTACTCTCCTCTTTAACTTCCTCTCCTCTCTTACTCCTCTCTCCTCTCTACTCCTTCCTTTTACTCACTCTCTCTTTACTCCTCTCCTCTTAACTCCTCTCCTCGTCCACTCCTCTCCCTCTTTATCTCCTCTCCTCTTTACTCCTCTCCTCTCCTTCTCCCACTCCTCTCTCTTTACTCCTCTCCTCTTTACTCCTCCTCCTCTTTACTCCTCTCTCTTCCTCTCCCTACTTCCTCTCTCTTTACTCCTCTCCTCTTTACTCCTCTCCTCTTTACTCCTCCTTCCTCTCCACATCCCTCTCCTCTTTACTCCTCTCCTTTACTCCTCTCCTCTTCTAACTCTCTCCTCTCATTCCTCTCCTCTTTACTCCTCTCCCTCTTTACTCCTCTCCTCTTTTACTCCTCTCCTCTTTTATACTCCCTCTCCTCTTTACTCCTCTCCTCTTTACTCCTCTCCTCATTACTCCTCTCCACTCCTCTGCCTCTTTAAATCCTCTCCTCTTTACTCCTCTCCTCATCCTCTTTACTCCTCTCTCCTCTCTTACTCCTCTCCTCTCCTCTTTACTCCTCTCTCTCTTTACTCCTCTCTCACTGCTCTCCTCTTTACTCCTCTCCTCTTTACTCCTCTCCACTGCTCTCCTCTCTTTACTCCTCTCCTCTCCTCTTCACTTCCTCTCTCCTCTTTACTCCTCTCACTCCTCCCTCTTTCTCCTCTCCTGCTCCTCTTTACTCCTCTCTCTCTCCTCTTTACTCCTCTCCTCTTTACTCCTTCCATCTGCTCTCCTCTTTACTCCTCTCCTTGCCTCTGTCTCGCTACTTCTCTTATCTCTTCCTCATCTCCCCCTCTCTGTGCTAACACCCCTTTGACTTATTATTCATTCCTGACACACAGTGACATGGTGCATAGTAACACAGTATTCACAGTGACATAGTAACACAGTGACATAGTGACACAGTGACATAGTGACACAGTGACATAGTAACACAGTGACATAGTGACATAGTAACGACCAGTGACATAGTACACATGACAAGTAACACCAGTGACATAGTGAATAGTAACACAGTGACATAGTAACACAGTGACAATCAGTGAACGGACAGTGACATAGTAACACAGTGACTACAGTAACCACAAGTGACACAGTGACATATGTAACACAAGTGACACAGTGACATAGTAACACAGTATTCACAGTGACATAGTAAACACAGTATTCACAGTGACATAGTAACACAGTAACACAGTGACATAGTAACACAGTGACACAGTGACATAGTACATAGTTACATAGTAACACAGTGACACAGTGACATAGTAACAACACTAACACAGGACATAGTAAACACAGTTGACACAGTGACATAAGTACACATGACACAGTGACATAGAGTAACCAGTATTCACAGTGACATAGGAACACAGAACACAGTGACATAGTAACACAGTATTCACGAGTGACATAGTAACACAGTATTCACAGTGACATAGTAACACAGTATCACAGTGACATAGTTAACACAGGTATTCACAGTGACATAGTAACACAAGTATTCACAGTGAACATAAGTAACACAGTAGTACACAGTGACATAGTAACACAGTATTCACAGTGACATAGTAACAAACAGTATTCACAGTGACATATGTAACACAGTGACACAGTGACATAGTAACACAGTATTCCCACAGTGACATAGTAACACAGTATACGGACGATAGTAAAAGTATTCACAGTGACATAGTAACACAGTAACACAGTGACATAGTAACACAGTAATTCACAGTGACATAGTAAACAGTATGTCACAGTGACATAGTAACACAGTATTCACAGTGACATAGTAACACAGTAATTCACAGTGACATAGTAAACACAGTATTCACAGTGACATAGTACACAGTACAAGTGACATAGTAAACACAGTACAAGTGAAAAGTAACACATGATGACAGTAAGTACAAGTACACAGTATCACAGTGACATAGTAACACAGTAAATTCACAGTGACATAGTAACACGTATTCACAGTGACATAGTAACACAGTACACAGTGACATAGTAACACAGTATTCCAGTGACATAGTAACACAGTATTACACAGTGACATAGTAAACGTATTCACAGTGAAACATAGGTTAAAAGCCAAACAGTAAACAAGTGACATGAGTTAAACACAGTATTCAGCAGTGACAATAGTTACACAGTAATTCACAGTGACATAGTAACACAGTATCACAGTGACATAGTAACACAGTAACACAGTGAGACATAGAGTAACACAAGTATCTACAGTGACATAGTACACAGTATTTCACAGTGACATAGTAACAAACAGTATCAACAGTGACATAGTAAACAGTAACACAGTGATAGTAACACAGTATTCACAGTGACATAGTAACACAGTATTCAACAGTGACATAGTAACAGTATTCACAGTGACATAGTAACACAGTAAACACAGTGACATAGTAACACAGTATTCAACAGTGACTAGTTACACAGTATTCACAGTGACAATAGTAACACAGTATCACAGTGACATAGTGACACAGTACACAGTGAAATACGTAAACAGTAACAAGTGACATAGACACACTAACACAGTGACTATAGTAACACAGTAATTCACAGTGACATAGTAACACAGTATTCACAGTGCATAGTAAAGCACAGTGCACACAGTGACATAGTACCACACTAACACAGTGACATAGTGACACAGTACACAGTGACATAGTAACACAGTATGTCATAGGACATAGTAACACAGTATTCACAAGTGAACAGTAACACAGTGAACATCAGTAACAACCAGTAAACACAGTTTCACAGTGACACAGTAACACAGTATTCACAGTGACATAGTAACACAGTAACACAGTGACATAGTAACACACTAACACAGTGACATAGTAACACACGTATTCAAGTGACATGTAAACTAGTGAACATAGTAACACAGTAACACAGTATTCACAGTGACACAGTAAAACACAGTATTTCCACAGTGACAAAAGTAACACAGGTAACGCACAGTGACATAGTAAAAAACACAGTATTCACAGTGACATAGTAACACAGTTTCACAGTGACATAGTAACACAGTGACATAGTAACACAGTAACACAGTATTCACAGTGACACAGTAAACAGTATTCACAGTGACTAGTAACACAGTAAACACAGTGACATAGTAAACAGTATTCAACAGTGACATAGTAACACAGTTTTCACAGTGAATAGTAACACAGTATTCACAGTGACATCAGTAACACAGTATTACACATATTCCAGGAACCATAGTAAACACAGTAAATCACAGGTGACATAGTCACAGAACAGTACTATAACAGCAGTATCCGTACATAGTTACACAAGTATTTCCAAGTGACATAGTAACACAGGTATTCACAGTGACATAGTGACCAGTAACACAAAAATAATGTAACAACAGTAACACAAAGTGACATAGTAAACACAGTTAAACACAGTGACATAGTACAACAGTATTCACAAGTGACATAGTAACACAGTATTCAACAGTGACATAGGGTACTACCAGTAACACAGTGACATAGTAACATAGTAACACCAGTGACATAGTAACACAGTAACAAGTGACATAGAATACAGTTTCAACCATACGCATAGTACAAGTAACAACCAGTGACATAGTAACACAGTATTCTCACAGTGACATAGTTACAACAGTATTCACAGTGGACATGAGTAAACACAGTATTCACACAAGTGACATAGTGAACACAGTACACAGTGACATAGTAAACAGTAACTACAGTGATCATAGTAATACAGTATTCACAGTGACATAGTAAACACAGTAACACAGTGACAATAGTAACAACAGTATTCACAGTGACATAGTTAACAGTATTCACAAGTGAGACATAGTAACAGAGGAAACTAGTGAATAGGTGACACAGTACAACATGCAATAGTAACACAGTAACACAGTGACAATAAGGTAACTACAGTAACACAGTGACATAGTAACAACGTATTCCACAAGTGACATAGTAACACAGAAACCAGTGAATAGTTAAAACCACAGTTATTCACACAGTGACTATAGTAAACATAACCACAGTGACATTGTACAAACACAGTAACACAGTGGACCAATAGTAACACAGTAATACAGTGAACATAGTGGACACAGTAACACAAGTGACATAATAGTAACATAGTAACACAGTGACATAGTAACACAGTGGACATACGTAAAACAGTATTCACAGTGACGTTAGTAACATAAGTACACAGTGAATAGGTAACTACAGGTAACACAGTGACATAAGTAACAGTAACAGTGACATAGTAACACAGTAACACAGTGACATAGTAACACAGTAATCCACAGTACATAGTAAATACAGTAATTACAGTGACATAGTAACACAGTATTTCACAGTGACATAGTAACACAGTAACCACAGTATTCACAGTGACGATAGTAACACAGTATTCACAGTGACGATAGTTAACACAGTATTCACAGTGACATAGTAACACAGTTCCCCCTGTACCCCTGCTATCGTCACAACTCGGGCTGTGTGTGTGTGTGTGTGTGTGTGTGTGTGTGTGTGTGTGTGTGTGTTGTGTGTGTGTGTGTGGGGGTGTGTGTGTGTGTGTGTGTGTGTGTGTGTGTGTGTGTGTGTGTGTGTGGCACAGATGGGGCACTGAGGAGCATTCTGCCAACTGTCTGTCGCCCAATTATAATAACTGGCCTTAATCTGATGGGGGGGTGGGTGAAAAGGCCTCACATTCTCCATCTCTCTCACAGACACACAGACACATATGTACACACGCATACAAACACATACACTGTCAACGCTGAACCAGACCCGATATTTCCCACAAAGGTTTATGTGTTTATATGTCAAATTTGATTCAATTGACTGTATTTATAAAACAAAACATGTTATACAGACAACACACAACAACAGGATAACACATAACATTACCACAATATATACCACTAGACAAACACAACACACACACACACACACACACACAAACATTCCCACCCTTTTTCGACAGGCTGTTTCTTCGGACTGGGAGAAAGGGGGGGACCGGTGAGAAGGACAGAGGACAGGGAGGGGTGAACAAACAAATTAAAACCACAAGACAACAACACCAACACAAAGGCAGTGATTGTGCGGTATTTACGAGGTGTGTTTTGTTGTTTAAAGGAGCGTACGACTGATTCAGGACACATTATTCAAATGAGAAACACACACACACACACCAGCTGCCCTCGGGCCTGTATCCAAGGGTGACTACGTCCTCGCGGCAACGCCACATCCTCATTCCGCTGCCGTGGCGACAGTTGTCGTCGGACACCAGGTTGCTAAGTGTGCAGTACCTGCTCCTAGCCCTAAGGATACGATGGCCTCACGTTAACAGCCTTTTTGTCATCACATTATATATATACGGTGCATTGGGAAAATATTCAAACCTCTTGACTTTTTCCACACTTTGTTACGTTACAGTGTGCACAGTTACCTTTTTCTACAATTACTAATTACTACAATTACGTTTTAATCTCTCTCTCTCTACCAGTTTAAATCTAATTTAATCTAAACAAAGTAAATCAAACAATCTGAAACACTAATCCTTAGTGGATTATTATATTGATGCCATTCAAGATATCCTCCTGAATCTGCAGGTATTTAGATCATCATGTATGGTAGAGTCCTGTAAAATGGTGTCATCACATTCAACAGCATGAACAGACTGTACATCAAATCAGGTGAGATCTGATTCAAGGGTCTCTCTCTCTGTCTCTCTCTCTCTCGCTCTCTCTCTCTGTCTCTCTCTCTCTCTCTCTCTGTCCTCCTCTGTCCTCTCTCTCTGTCTCTCTCTCTCTCGTCTCTCTCTCTCGTCTCTCTCTCTCTCTCTCTCTCTCTCCGATTCTCTTCTCTCTCTCTCTCTCTCTCTCTCTCTCTCTCTCGTCTCTCTCTCTCTCTCGTCTCTCCTCTCTCTCTCTCTCTCTCTCTCTCTCTCTCTCTCACTCTCTCTCATCTCTCTCTCTCTCTCTCTCTCTCTCTCTGCTCTCTCTCTCTGTCTCCTCTCCTGTCTCTCTCTCTCTCTCTCTGTCTCTCTCTCTCCGTCTCTCTCTCTCGCTCCCTCCGCTCCCTCTCTCTCTCTCTCTCTCTCTCTCTCTCTCTCTCTCTCTCTCTCTCTCTCTCGTCTTCTCTCTCTCTCTCTCTCTCTCTCTCTCTCTCTCTCTCTCTCTCTCTTCTCTCTCTCTCTCTCTCTCTTCTCTCTCTCTCCTCTCTCTCTATGTCTCTCTATGTCTCTCTCTCTCTCTCTCTCTCTCTCTCTTGTGTCTCTCTTCTCTCGTCTCTACTCTCTCATTCTCTATGTCTCTCTCTCTCTGTCTCTCTCTCTGTGTCTCTCTCTCTCTCTCGCTCTCTCTGTGTCGCTGGTTCTCTCTCTCTGTGGTCTCTCTCTCTCTCTCTCGCTCTCTCTCTGTGTCGCTGTGTCTCTCTTCTCTGTGTCTCTCTCTCTCTCTCCTCTCTCTCTCTCTCTCTGTCTCCTCTCTCCCTCCCCTCTCTCCATCTCCTCCTCTCTCTCTTCTCTCTCTCTCTCTCTCCCGTCTCTCTCTCTCTCTCGTCTCTTCTCTCGTCTCTCTCTCTCCTCTCTCTCTCTCATCTACCTCTCCTCCATCCCCTCACCGTCCTCTAGCCAGCATGAAACAAGATAGGCCAGCATGTGTTTGGCAGATCAGTTAGTTTCTGTGGGGATAAATTACTTCCTAATTGGACTTGAATAGAGAGGGAGGCTCTGGGAAAATGGGAGATCCTTACTGTGGGAAGTGGGTTGAACTGAACTACCGGTTACACACCACAATTACACACGCACAGACACACACACACACTACACACACAAAATAATACAGTTACACAGACACAGAAGAACATAAGTATGTGGACACCCCTTCAAACTAAGTTGATTTGGCTACCCGTTCCGGACAGGTGTATCAAATCGAGGCACACAGCCATACCGTTTTTCCATAGACCACACCCTGGCAGTAAGCGTGGCCGCTACTGAAGCTGAGTGACCTTCAAAGTGGCACCACCAATAGATGTCACCTTTCCAACAAGTGACTTCGTCAAATTTTCTAGAGCCTGCCCCCCCCGCGGTCAACTGTAAGGGATTGTTATTGTGAAGTGGAAACGTCTAGGAGCAACAACGGCTCGGCGCGAAGTGGTAGGCCACAACAAGCTCACAGAATGGGGACCGCCGAATGCTAACGAGCGTGTATTAGAGCTAAGACTACTCGTCAACTAACGAGTTCTAACGAGCTCTTAACGAAGGTCTTAACGAAGGTCTTAAACGAAGGTCTTAACGAGGTCTTAAGGACTCTTACTAACTCCCTGAAGACAACACCACTCTCTCCCCATGACGTCTCAACACAGAGATGATGGCCTGCTCAAAAGTCAGGCACTTTCACTATGTAACTAGTGCATGTGTGTTGCTATGTGTAAGTGTGTGTGCTTGTGTTTGTATTGGTGTTTCTGTCTGTCTGTCTGTTCTGTTCTTGTCTGTCTGTCTGTCTGTCTGTCTGTCTGTCTGTCTGTCCTGTCTGTTGTCTGTCTGTTCTGTTCTGTCTGTCTGTCTGTCTGTCTGTCTGTCCTGTCTGTCTGTCTGTCTGTCTGTCTGTCTGGGGAGAGATAGTGAGTTCTCGTCTGTCTGTTCTGTCTGTCTGTCTGTCTGTCTTTCTGGTCTGTCCTGTCTGTCTGTCTGGTCTGTCTGTCTGTCTGTCTGTCTGTCTGTCTGTCTGTTGTCTGTCTGTCTGTCTGTCGTCTGTCTGTCTGTCTGTCTGTCTGTCTGTCTGTCTGGTCTGGGGAGAGATAGTGAGTTCGTTCTGTCTGTCCTGTCTGTCCTGTCTGTCTGTCTGTCTGTCCTGTCTGTCTGCGAGAGAAGTAAGTGAAGTTCGTTCTGTCGGTCTGGTCTGTCTGTCTGTCTGTCTGTCTGTCTGTCTGTCTGTCTGTCTGTCTGTCTGTCTGTCTGTCTGTCTGTCTGTGCCTGCCTGCCTGCCTGCCTGCCTGCATGTGTGTGTGCACAAGCCAAAAGTATGTGGACACCTGCTCGTTGAACATCTCATTCCAAAATCATGGATATTAATATGGAGTTGGTCCCCCCTTTGCTGTTATAACAGCCTCCACTCTACTGGGAAGGCTTTCCACTAGATGTTGGAACATTGCTGCGGGGACTTGCTTCCATTCAGCCACAAGAGCATTAGTGAGGTCGGGCACTGATGTTGGGTCGATTAGACCTGGCTCGCAGTCGGCGTTCCAATTCATCCCAAAGGTGTTAGATGGGGTTGAGGTCAGGGCTCAGTGCAGGCCAGTCAAGTTTTTCGACACCCATCTCTGTATGGACTTTGCTTTGTGCACGGGGGCATTGTCATGCTGAAACAGGAACAGTCCTTCCCCAAACTGTTGCCACAAAGTTGGAAGCACAGAATCATCTAGAATGTCATTGTATGCTTTAGCGTTAAGAGTTCCCTTCACTGGAACTAAGGGGCCCGAACTATGAAAAACAGCCCCAGACCATTATTATTCCTCATCCACCAAACTTTACAGTTGGCACTATGCATTGGGGCAGGTAGCGTTCTCCTGGCATCCGCCGAAGTTGTTGGAAAGGTGGCATCCTATGACGGTGCCACGTTGAAAGTCACTGAGCTCTTCAGTACGGGACATTCTACTGACAATGTTTGTCTATGGAGATTGCATGGCCGTGAGCTCGATTTTATACACTTGTCAGCAACGGGTGTGGCTGAAATAGCCGAATCCACTAATTTGAAAGTGTGTCCACATACTTTTGTATAAATAGTGTAAATTATATGTTTAAAAAAATGGGGAAATAATTTTATTTTATACTAATACACAATAAATATCTAAAAAAGGAGGGTATTGGGACAAATTCACTTTTATTAAAGTAGTAAAAACAGTAGTATTCTGTCTCATATTTCTAGAACGCAATGATTACATCAAGCTTGTGACTCTACAAACTTGTTAGATTCATTTGCTTTTTGTTTTGGTTGTGTTTCAGATTATTATGTGCCCAATAGAAATTAATGGTAAATAATGTATGGTGTCATTTTGGAGTCGCTCGTGTTGTGTGCGTGTGCGTGTGCGTGTGCGTATGTGTGCGCGCGCGTGTGTGCGTGCGTGCGTGCGTGCGTGCGTGCGTGCGTGCGTGCGTGCGTGCGTGTGTGTGTGTGTGTGTGTGTGTGTGTGTGTGTGTTAATTGCTGAATTGTCACGTTCCAATTGCGTTGCTCTTTTGTCCGTCTCCCATCCTGACACAAAGCCTCCCTGAAAAATCAAATACCTCCCTCGCTCTTTCTCTCTCCTCTCATCCCTTGTTCCTATGAGACAATGTCTGTTCTAATCTCCATGTCAAAGCTGTTTTTCCCCTCCACTGAACACACAGAAC
>NW_019947446.1:29090-33344 GCF_002910315.2 Salvelinus sp. IW2-2015 | reverse complement strand
AGGACTGACCGAACTGCGGTCGAGTCATCCCATAGATACAGAACAAAAAGACTACCGACTGGGTCGAGTCCATAGAACAGGAACAAAAAAGAACGAAACGACGGGCGAAACAAAACTCATCTGAGAGACTACGCCACCTAATAACTTAAAACCAATAACACCATGGAGATGTTGTTAACTATAATAGTAGTGATGAAACAAATCACCATGAGATGTTGTTAACTAATAATAGTAGTGATGAAACTAAATCCACTATGGAGCATGATTGTTAACATATAATAGAGTGATGAAAAAACTAAATCACCATGGAGATGTGTTAACTATAATAGTAGTGATGAAACTAAATCACCAGGGCGATTTGTTAACTTAAATAGGAGTGATGAAACTAAATCACCCATTGGAGATGTGGTTAACTATAATAGTAGTGATGAAACTAAATCACCATGGAATGGGTGTTAAACTATAATAGTAGTGATGAACTAAATCACCATTGAGATGTTATTAACTATAATAGTAGTGATGAAACTCTAAATCACCACTGGAGATGTTGTAACTATAATAAGTATGATGAAACTAAATTCACATGGAGATGTTGTAACTAATAATAGTAGTGATGGAAACTAAAATCACCATGGAGCATGTTGTTAACTATAATAGTAAGTGAGGAAACTAAATCACCATGAGATGTTGTTAACTATAATAGTATGATGAAACTAAATCACCATGGAGATGTTATTAACTATAATAGTAGTGATGAAACTTAAATCACCATGGAGATGTTGTAACTATAATAGTAGTGAGGGGAAACTAAATCACCATGGAGATGGTTGGTAACTATAATAGTAGTGATGAAACTAAATCACCATGGAGATGTTAGTTAACTATAATAGTAGTGATGAAACTAAATCACCATGGAGATGTGTTAACTATAATAGTAGTGATGAAACTAAATCACAATGGAGATGTTGCTTAACATAATAGAGTGATGAAACTAAATCACCATGGAGCATGTTGTATAACTATAATAGTAGTGATGAAACTAAATCACCATGCGAGATGTTGTTAAACTATGCAATTTAGTTAGTGTGAACTTAACATCACCATGGAGATGTTCGTTAACTATAAGAGTACATGATGAAAACTAAATCACCAATGGAGATGTTGCCTATAACTATAATAGTAGTGATTGAAAACTTAAATCACCAATGGAGAATGTTTTAACCATAACAGTAGGCTGATGAAACTAAAATCACCATGGAGAGTTGTATGTTAACTATAATAGTAGTATGAAAAACTAAAATTCACCATGGAATTTGTCAACTATAATCACGTAGGATTGAAACGTAAATCACCATATGAAATGTGTTAACTATAATATAGTGAATGAAAACTAAAATCACCATGGAGATGTTGTAACAATAATAATAGTGATGAAACTTAAACATCACATGGATGACCTTTAGATCAACTATAATATAGTTTATTGAAATTAAAAATAGCGACCAGATGGCAGATGTTGTTAACTATAAATATAGAGTGATAAAAACCAAATTCACCTATGGAGATGTTGCTATTAACTATAATATAGTGATGGAAACAACATCACCATGAGATGTTAACTATAATATAGTGATGAAACTAAATCACCATGGAGATGTTGTTAACTATAATAGTAGTGATTTGAACTAAATCACCATGGCAGATGTTTTAACTATAATAGTAGTGAGTGAAACTAAAATACTCTTATTGGAGATGTTACACATATAATAGTAGTGATGAAACCAAATCACCCATGCAGATGTTGTTAACTTAATAGTATGTGATGAATACATAAATTCAGACTATGAGTGGATTGGGATAAATGTTAACAATCACCAATGGAGATGAGTGATTGTAATACACAACTCTATCAAAGCTAGCTGATGAATAACTCACTGCTCCTCTACACACTGTGGTATTCTGCTGCTTGGCTCAACTGCCTGCTTTGCTGGGTGTCCTCTGAGTCATCGGCGATTGCTGGTCGTGCTAGGTGAGCTGCTGTTCTACCATGTTCCGTAGCTCTGGCGTTATGGAGGGTGTTGACTGACGTGATCTTCCTGTCTTGCAGCGTTGGACGCTGGGCCCCCCTTGGTTGTGTGAGCTGTGTGTTGGAACTTCTTGTATGCGCTGATACTCGGAACTTGTCTCCATGTACTTGTTATAGTTGGGGGTTGAAGGATCTACCCTCTAGTTGGTCGGCGCGGGCCCGCCCTTTTGTGCAAGGTATGCCTGGGGTGGGAGGTCATATCCCTTCCGTATGTGCCTCGAGGTTCTTCGAGTGGCCCTGTCCACGGTGTCTCCCTGGACAAGCCCTCTGCGTGTACAATGCTGGGGAGCGCTGCCGAGAATGAGAATTTATCGCTGGCGAGTGAGTCTTGTTGCGGGCGGCAGAGGCGCTCAGATGCGTCCCACCGCCAGTACCGTGAGGCTTCCGCCTGTCCCTGTATTCCAGTGTCCCACCTGTGAATCTGTGTAATAAGTCAGTGCTCCCTTCTCTGAAGTCTCGTCTCGCCTCCTACTTTTACTCGTCGTTGATGGAACCTGAGCCCTAGGACTACGATGCAGTGGGGACTACCGGGCATGACCTGACACCTTGCTGTCCCCAGTCCGCGCTTGGCCTTGCTTGCTAGTCCAGTTTCAACTGAATTCTGCCTGTGTTACGGAACCCTACCTGTCCCAGACCTGCTGTTTTCAACTCTTAATGAGTCGGCATGATGAAGAAGCCAACTGAGATTTATTCCCTAGGATTAATTATTTGAACCAGCTGTCATTCATGAACATATTTGAAAAATCTGGCTCTACTCTACACCTGTTCTCCTCTCTCAATCTCTTCTTTCTCTCGCGGACCTGAGCCCTGGACCATACGTCGGGGACTACCGGCCGGGTGACTCCTTAGACTGTCCCCAGTCCGCCTAAGGCCTTGCGCCTATTCCAGTTTCAACTTTCTGCCTGCGGTTATGCGAACCCCTACCCTGTCCCAACCTGCTGTTTTCAACTCTATTAGATCGGCTATGAAAACGCAACTGAGATTTATTCCTGATATTATTTTGACCTCAGTCTTTTTGTTCTGTATCTATGGACTCGACCCAGTCATTCAGTCTTTTTGTTCTGTATCTATGGACTCGACCCAGTCGGTCAGTCTTTTTGTTCTGTATCTATGGACTCGACCCAGTCGTTCAGTCTTAATGTTCCATTGCCATACTGGCTGGCAACTTATCCCTTGCTTGCTAGCTTAGCCAACTATGGCTAATTTACAGTCACGTCAGACTATCAGCCAAGTAGCTGCATTTGTTTAAGGTGTTTTCTAGTGACATTTATTTGGATACATCCATAACAATGAACTAATGAGGCACGATTTCACCTGGCATCGAAAATGTGCTCTCTCATCAGGACCCTGTTGTTTGGAGGAGCTAGCCAACAACACCGCTAACACAATAACCTTTGAACTGAAGTTGGAAAGACGGCAAACTAACTGCACTGTGCTTTGTCTGACCTTTCTTCAATTGACATTTCTTTGTGGATATCCATAAAAATTATGCCAGCTGATTCATGATTTCAACTGGCTGAGAAACGCTGCCTCTCTCTATCTCTCTGTCTCTCTCTGTCTCTCTCTCAGCTCTCTCTCTGTCTCTCTCTGTCTCTCTGTCTCTCTCTGTCTCTCTCTGTCTCTCTCTCTCTGTCTGTCTCTCTCTCTCTCACCTCTCTCTCTCTCACCTCTCTCTCTATCTCTCTCTCTCTATCTCTCTCTCGTCCCGACTCCCAACACGTTCATTACTACGGGACAGTTGGAGATCGAATTTTGAATATTGAAACAATGTTGTAAACGTCAGAGAGACACACAGCAAGGTTTATACACATCTCTGCTGTTGAAAACTAAATGTTTGTCTAAAAGAAATGTGAGATAATGTCTAGATGCTTTTTATAGTGAAGATCAAGTTTATAAATTGTCTGGCTGGGCTGATGAGACAGTGGATTGAGCAATCAGATGGAACAGAGTAAATATGCCTTTTAAAGTCATAGATTTAGCCGCGAGTAACTTGTGGAACAGACATCAGGTGGAATGCACTTTTAACCAATCAGCATTCAGGATTAGACCCACCCGTTGTAAAAAGTGTAACATGTCATTGGTCAGAGAGGAAATAGAACGAGTGGTACTCAATCCCAGATGAACGACATCTCTGACTCAGAACTAGTGAAGTCATGTCATTACCTAGA
>NW_019947446.1:26110-28011 GCF_002910315.2 Salvelinus sp. IW2-2015 | reverse complement strand
GGGCAGCGACATTGAACACATCAAAACAAACAACCTCTTTTCTTTCTTCCTCTGTTCTTCATCTTCCTCTTCTTCAGGGAACTTTGATCTTTCCTCTCAGCTCTAGGTAATGACATGACTTCACTAGTTCTGAGTCAGAGATGTCATTCATCTTGTTTCTCTCCTCTCAGCTCTAGGTAATGACAGACTTCACTAGTTCTGAGTCAGAGAATATCATTCATCTGGTTTCTCTCCTCTCAGTTCTAGGTAATGATATGACTTCACTAGTTCTGAGTCAGAGATATCATTCATCTGGTTTCTCTCCTCTCAGCTCTAAGTAATGATAGACTTCTACTAGTTCTGAGTCAGAGAATCATTCATCTGGTTTCTCTCCTCTCAGCTCTAGGTAATGACATGACTTCACTAGTTCTGAGTCAGAGATATCATTCATCTGGTTTCTCTCCTCTCAGTCTAGGTAATGAGATGACTTCACTAGTTCTGTCGCTTGTCTTTTATTGGTTAATCAATTAACCCCAGAGGGGCCAATCAGGCACCAAGGAGTCACTGCCAACAGCCCCTGATCCTCCTCGACCTTCATCCGTGCTGCTGGACTCTGAGAGGAAACAGAGAGATCCATGTTTATATGTTTTTAATAGGTCTCTATGGAACCTGTTTCTCTAGTCCTCTAGCTTCTACAAATACACACGCAAGCACACACACACATACACACCAACAGTCCTCACACACACACACACGCACACACACACACACCAACAGTCCTCACACACACGCCAGCATGCACACACATACAACACACATCCACACATCACACACACACACACACACACACACACACACACACAGTCCTACACACACACACACACACACACAACAACAGACACACACACACACACACACACACACAGACACACACACAACCACACACAACACACACACACACACACACACAAACACAACACACACACACACACACACACCACACCATGTCCTGCAACACAACGCTAGCATCTGTCACACCACATAGCAACACACATCTACACATACCCACACACACACACACACACACATACACACATATACACCACACACACTGACGTCCAAACACACACACACATAGGTTCAGGTTGTATAGCTAGTGTTGAGTAGACTTGAAAACCGTTTGCAATTTGCAATTCTGTCACTAACGTTTCACACACACACACACACACACACACAAACACCACACACACACAACCACACACACACACACACACACACACACACACACACACACACACACAATCACACACACACACACACACACACACACACACACACACACACACACACACCTGATTAAGTGATTAGTTGTAATCAATACAGTGAAAACACTGATTAAGTGATTAGTTGGTAATCATTCAGTGAAAAACTGAAGTGATTAGTTGGTATCAATACAGTGAAAACACTGATTAAGTGATTAGTTGGTAATCAATACAGTGAATACATGATTAATGCATTAAGTTGGTAATCAATATAATGAAAACACCTGATTAAGTTGTTAGTTGGTAATCATATCAATGAAAACACTGATTAAGTGATTAGTTGGTAATCAATACTGAAAACACTGATTAAGTGAATAGTTGGTAATATACAGTGAAAACCTGATTAAGTGATTGTTGGTAATCAATACAGTGAAAACACTGATTAAGTGATTAGTTGGTAATCAATACAGTGAAACACCTGATTAAGTGATTAGTTGGTAATCAATACAGTGAAACACTGATTAAGTTATTAGTTGGTAATCAATACAGTGAAAACACTGATTAAGTGATTGTTGGTAATCAATATAATGAAAACACTGATTAAGTGATTAGTTGGTAATCAATACTGAAAACACTGATTAAGTGATTAGTTGGTAATCA
>NW_019947446.1:18736-19962 GCF_002910315.2 Salvelinus sp. IW2-2015 | reverse complement strand
AACAAAAAAGATCTGACATGGAAATGGGCTTCCATCCCTCTTTCTTGCCTGCCTGCTTCTTAGCACCATACTTATTACTGTTCAACACCAGGGAATCAACAACTGACGAGGTGAAAAACAGCTGAAAACGTTGCATGGGGCTGTACTTTGAGGTCATGTCCAGCTGAGGTCCTGGTGGCCTTTTGGGTCTGAATATTGGAGGTGGAGGCGCCACATCTTCCTCCAGCACAGAGTGCCAACGACCCTCCTCTTCTCTGATTGCAGGTTTATCTCTTCCCCACCTCCGCTTCTTTGTCACAGACTTCACACCTGGCAGGGCAGGGGTAGGTGTGGAGCCGGAGACAGCAGGGGTCCGGCTAAATGAACCAGCTCCTGTGGGGGATGGGCACCTTGGCAGTGGGGGCCCCCAATCAGAATCGGAGGGACTGTGAAATAAAGACACAGACACACAGATTATATATAGATTAGGGAACCTCAATCATTATGGTGATCTGTTGTTCTATTCCATGTTTAGATAAAATACATGTACAAAATATCTCCGAAACAACTCAAATGAATAATATTTCATATTATTAATTTCAAACAACGAGAGTTACTTACCAATCGAGAAATGCGTCTTCTCCATACAAAAACATTTCTTCAAATTGGGAGTCCAAACTTGTCTCACAATCTGACACATCTTCTTGTAAATCTGTGTGACTTTCTCTATCAATTTCGTCAATAATATCATGTAGATCTGTATACCTTTGCCTTTGATTTTCCAGATTTACTCGCCGTAATTCTTTCAATAAAATTACGTAAAATGATCTTGACTCAATACTGCTACGTGCAAACAAAGTGGCTCCTTCGGGTAGAAATTTCAATGGCGAATGGCTGTGTAACGCTCAACTTTCGTTCAAGAGCTGGTCTTCCCGGATAAAACCATGAGATATTGCCATTTACCTCAGCTCATTGGCTCTCTACCAAGCTAGATTTCAAGACGATCAGTGGTCATTGGGCCGAAATACAGTCAATCAAAGAAGCACTGGTCATATCATTGGCGCGCAATGAGGTCATTGTTTGGTGTGTTCAAATCAGTTCCTTTCAGTCAATATGTCCCGTAAAAATAACCATCAGGCAAACAGAGGATTGCAATGAAACCAACCATGACTAGATAAACGTACATTTAGTGTGAGTAATTACATCGACTGTTTCGTCGAAAGTTGAAGGAGTCGGAACTCATGACA
>NW_019947446.1:4922-9476 GCF_002910315.2 Salvelinus sp. IW2-2015 | reverse complement strand
CAGGCAGTGGAAGGTGGAATGGGGTGTCTAGCTTGATCTGAGGTCGAACAAGAGCTCTTGGAATGACGTGTCCAGAATTTCCTTTGTCTACCAAGACGCGGGAAGCACCTCCATATTGTCTTCTGATAAGCGTTCTGTATAGACGAATATCTCCGGCTCTGATTTTATTTGATAGATGTGATAAAAACATCATAAATTAGTTTTTTTCAACCAAGTTGTATCAGTTTATTCAACGTTTATTTGGACTTTTGGGGATTTCCGTTCTTTGGGTCAGGAGAAGATGGGCATGTTCGCGCCACATGGCTAGCTAAGGTTGCTAATTCGACAGGAGAGAAGGACATTCTCTTATTCTCTTTTCAAATTATATTATATGATATCCCTGTCGCGTTAGGCTAGGCTATGCTAGTCAGCTTTTTTGATGAGGATGCTCCCGGATCCGGGATGGGTAGCAATGAAAGGTTAAACAGCGTGATCATTACAAACAGGTGCACCTTGTGCTGGGGACAATAACAGCCACTCTAAAATGTGCGGTTTTTCTCACACAAACACTTTACATGTTGTGTTTATTTTTTTGTTCAGTGAAATGACAGTTATTTATTTAACTAAAACATTCATGTGAATCAGCTGCTACTGTAAACTGCACAACAATCTTTCCACGTGAACGGCCCTCCAACTGGTAATTACTAGTGGGAAATGCGTCTATCATCCCTGAGCTCCTACTTCTCCCACATGTTGACCTCTGACATCACCTACCAAGGAAATTACCTCRATAACAGCATTTTYGGCAGGTAAATGTAACAACAGATGTATATTTATAAAAATAAATCAAYTAATATGGTTTTTGAACTCTATAATTTGTTTACAAGCATGATAGCTGTATGTTTAGCTTATGGTTGACCCATCTTATCGGCCACTAGCGAATTGGCATTTCCCAGGAAATTCATAGCATATGAATGCATCCAAATGGTGTCTACGACTTCACAACTGGTAAATTCCCACCTCCCTCATTGTTACGAACGCAGCTTTCTATTTAATTTATTGGGTAAAAAATGTACCATTAAACTAGATTATCCACACATGTAATCTCAACGGAACTAAATAGTACCATGTGAGTTCATATGTGTACCTCTGAAGCTACCGTATGTGTACCTTTGACCTTTGTGTMCACCAGGGAACAAAACACTGTACCACACTGTTATTTTTGACAGTGTGTGGATATATGTTCTTGGTAACAAAAAATCGTCTGGTGGCACTGCTGAGACATTAATGTACTCCAGACCAAAAGGTTGCAAGTTCAAATCCCAAGGGCATTTATGCTTACGGCTAGATTCTATCATAGCCAAGCTAGCAGAAACCTGCAGAGTGTTTGTGTCGGCTGTGGAACAGTGTTAGAGCTGTCAAATCCACAAGCGTCACCAGGCATTATACCTGAAGTGGAAATTGCCATGGGCTTCAATAAGCAAAATCCCATGCAGCCTTGTTTACAAGTTGGAACACTGGAATGTGATATGTAATCTACACCTTGATTAAGCTGATAGAAATCCCGCATTATTTTGTTCAAAACTTTCAATTGTTGTGTTCATTATTGTCTACAGTGCCTTCGAAAGTATTCAGACCTGCTGACTTTTTGCACCTTTTCTTACATTACAGTCTTATTCTAAAATGGATAAAATAAATAAAACATCAGCACCTACACACAAAACCCCATAAATGACAAAGCAAAAAACAGGCTTTTAGACAATTTAGAAAAGTATAAGAAAATATATATATTTACATATAAATTATTTTACATAGGTATTCGACCCTTGCTATGACTTGAAATTGAGCTCAGGTGCATCCTTTTCCATTGATCATCCTAAGCTGTTTTATAAAACTTGATTGTAGTCCACCTGTGATAATATTGATTGTAGAGGATTTGGGAAAGGTACACAACCTGTCTATATAGGGTCCACAGTTGACAGTGCATGGTCAGAGCAAAAACCAACCTATGGCAAGAAGGAATTGGTCCGTCAGAGCTTCGAGACCAGGAATTGTGTCGAGGCACAGATCTGGGAAGGTATAAAAAAAATCTGCAGCTTGAAGGTCCCTAAGAACACAGTGGCCTCCATCATTTCTAAATGGAAGAAGTTTGGACACACCCAAGACTCTTCTGGAGCTGGTGCCCGGCCAACTGAGCAATCGGGGGAGAGGGCCTTGGTCAGGGAGGGATCAGAACCTATGAGTTCCTAGAGTTCTTCTGCTGAGATAGGAGACGCTTCCAGAATGACAACCATATTGTGCAGCATTCCACCAATCAGGCCTATATGGTACTTGTGGCCAATGGAAGCCACTCCACAGTAAAAGGCACATGACAGCCCGCTTGGAGTTTGCCAAAAGACTTCTCAGAACGCATGAGAAACAAGATTTCTCTGTCTGGAAAAACTAAGATTGAATTCTTTGGCCTGAATGCCAAACGTCCATGTCAGGAGGAAAACCGGCACCATCCCTACAGTGGATGCATGTTGGTTGCAGCATCATGCTGTTGGAGGTTGTTCAGGCGGCAGGAATGGGAGACTAGTTCCGGATCTGGCAATGATGAACGGAGGAAAGTAAAGAGATCCTGATGAAAAACCTGCTCCAGAGCATCAGGACCTCAGACCGGGGCGAAGGTTCACCTTCCAACAGACAACAAACCCTTAAAGAACAGCCAATACAATGCAGAGTGGCTTCGGGAACAAGTCTCTTGAATGTTGTTGACGTGGCCCAGCCAGAGCCCGTAATTGAACCCCGATTCGAACATCTCCGGAGAGACCTGAAAATAATCTGTGCAGGCAACGCTACCCATCAACCTGACAGAGGTTGAGAGGATCTGCTGCGAAAACGTAGATTTTCATACCTAAGAAGACTTGAGGCTGTAATTGCCTGCCAAAGGTGGCTTCAAACAAAGTACTGAGTAAGCGTCTGCATTCTAATGTTAATGTGATTATTTCAGTTTTTTAATGAAATTAGCAATAATGTCCTATAAAACTGTTTTTCTTATGTCATTATGGGGGTATTGTGTGTAGAATTGTTGAAGGGAAAAAATTATTTAACTCTTATGGCTGGGGCAGTATTGAGTAGCTGGATGAATAAGGTGCCCAGAGTTGCCTCAAAGTAAACACTGCCCTGCTACTCAGTCCCAGTTGCTATAATATTTGCATATTAGTAGTATATTTGGATAAGAAAAAACTCTGAAGTTTCGAAACACTTTTGAAATATGTCTGTGTATACAGAACTAATAATGGCAGGCAAAAACCTGAGAAAAACATCGAACAGAAGTGGGGAAATCTGAGGCTGGTCGTTTTTTCAACTCATTCCCTATTGAAGATACAGTGGCGATATTGGTCATGTTGCACTTCCGAAGGCTTCCACTAACGTCAACAGTCTTTAAACCTTGTTTGATGCTTCTACTGTGAGGGGGGCCGAAATGAGAGAGGATTGAGTAAGGTCTCTTGAGTAAGGTCTCGAGTGGCACCGAGCTGACCATGCGCGTTCATGGGAGAATTAGCTTGAGTTCCATTGCATTTCTGAAGACAAAAGGAATTCTCCGGTTGGAACATTATTGAAGATTTTATGTTAAAAACAAACCTAAAGATTGATTTCTATACTTCGTTTTTGACAGTTTTCTTACGGACTGTAACGGAAACTTTTTGACTTTTTCGCTCTCCTCCTAGTGAACGCGCTTCGTGAGTTTGGATTTGTTTACCAAACGCGCTAACAACAAGGAGCTATTTGGACATAAATGATGGACATTATCGAACAAAACAAACATTTATTGTGGAACTGGGATTCCTGGGAGTACATTCTGATGAAGATCATCAAAGGTAAGTGAATATTTATAATGTTAGAGGAAGGCCCTAAAAATTGTCAAAGACTCCAGCCACCCTAGTCTTAGAYTGTTCTCTCTGCTACCGCACGGCAAGCGRTACCGGAGCACCAAATCTAGTCCAARATGCTTCTAAACASCTTCTACCCMCAAGCCATAAGACTCCTGAACATCTTATCAAATGGCTACCCAGACTATTTGCCTTTTATGCCGCTGCTACTCTTTTATTATCTATGCATAGTCACTTTTATAACTCTATCTACATGTACATATTACATCAATTACCTCGACTAGCCGGTGCCCCCGCACATTGACTCTGTACCGGTACCCCTTGTATATAGTCTCRCTATTGTTGTTATACTGCTACTCTTTAACTACTTGTAACTTGTATTTATTATTCTTATTCATATTTTTTTAACTGCATTKTTGTTAGGGGCTTGTAAGTAARMSYTTCACTGTAAGGTCKACACCTGTTGTATTCRGCTCATGTGACTAATACAATTTGATTTGATGTGCTTGGCTAAATTAATAATTTAACAATTAACTCATTAGAATTTGGGGCACCATGGAAGAAGTTGTTTAATGAGTCACCATCTCCCGAATGAAACTCTATAAGGTCTTTACCTATAACATCCATGAAACARTCAACATAATAATCATAACCTCTTATCATATACTCATTCTGAATGATCATAACCTTCTTGGATCTG
>NW_019947446.1:0-2585 GCF_002910315.2 Salvelinus sp. IW2-2015 | reverse complement strand
GTTAAAACTTCAGCCATTGCTTGCATTGATTCAGTACTACAACAAATTGGTTTAATTTTTTATTAACTAGCTAACTAACAGTAAACATTAACAGCCTTTACATGAGGAAAAAATGTCCCTATGTGACTGACAAACTATTGCCGGCCTCATAACACAACGCAATTGAAAAGGGGTTTGGAGGAGAGGAGAGAGAGAACAAAGGGAACTTATCGTCGGCATACATTTCTAGAATTATTCTCACATGCAGTTATATAGTTTGCTTCAACAAACCGCCCGCTCGTTGCGAGTTATAGAAATCATTCATGTATTTTATGTGTGGAAATGCCTCGTTCGTCGTTTATCTTCTTTTGGGCATAGGGGGGGCGCTGTTTTTTACTTTGTAAATACAATCGCGTTCCCAAATTAACTGCCTCATACTCAATTCTTCGCTCGTACGAATATGCATATTATTATTACTATTGGATAGGAAAACACTCTCTAGTTTCTAAAAACCGTGTTAATTATATCTGGTGCAGTAAAACAGACTCATTTTGCAAGCAAACTTCCTGTGCAGAAAGTGATAAAATCTGAAAATCGAGCTCTGTCGCAGGGCCTCCTATTCATTTTCTTCAAATCTATGGATCTACATGCACTGGCATCACGCCTTCCACTATATTGTCCAATAGGCAAGTGAGAGGTGGAACTGGGGGTTATAGCTGGATCTGAGGTCATAAGAGAGCTCTTGGCATGACCACTGACCCCAATTTCCTTTGTTCAGCAGGCGCGGGAAGGAACTCTGGATTTGCTTCTGAAAAGCGTTTCGTTATAGACGGCTAATATCTCCGGCTTTGCATTTTATTTTGATAAATGTGATAATAATCATCGCTAAAGTATGTTTTTCAATATGAGTTTTATCCAGATTATTGAAAGTTTACTCGGCGCAGTTTGGCGTGTTCCGTTCTCTGCGTTTGGTGGAGCATGCGACAGCTTCGCGCCCAACTTTGGCTAGCTTTGGTTGCTAAATCGACAGGAAAAAAGCGTACCATTCTAAAGACCAAACAAACGATTGTTCGGAACAAAGGACTCCCTTTTACAGATTTCTGATGGAAAGCTCAGCAAAAGTAGGAACGCATTTATATGATGTTATTTCGTATTTCTGCCCGAAAAATGTTCTAGTTATTATTTCCGCCGCTGATTTTGGGCGCTGTCTCGCTAAATGTTAAGCTGTATGTCGTATACTAAAGTTATTTTAGAATTCTAACACACGGCGGATTGTCATTAACATTCTTGAGAATACAGGGGGGTGCTATTTTCCCATAGCATATAAGTTTGCTCTTAGCAGATTAAACCTGCCTTCTTATCAATTTATTGCTCTTAGCTATATGCAGATACAATAATACCATCTGGACAAGAAAACAATCTCTAGTTTCGTAAAAACCGTTTCAATTTATTGTCTCTGAGTGATACAGAAAGTCATTTGACAGCACTTTCCATGACAAGAAGAAAAAATCAAGATGTTGTTATGCCACGCTTCAACGCTCTGCCGTATCATATGGTCGCTGCCGCCCTATGTGACCCGAAACACACCTCTTGGCCTTCCTCTGGGTGTCAGAGGACCGTCATGAGGAAAAATAATCCTTGTTTAATCTCGGGACTGGACGTGAAATGAGAGCTACATTCTTTGGCGGTGACCCGACAGAACTTCCGGTTGGTCTAAATCGTGCGAGCTTGTAGCTGGCGATTGTTTCTGTTGTTGCGGCCATTATGGATGGAAAACTATTCTCCGTCTTCCGAAGCTTTGTTTGATACATGTGACCAGTATCTATCGTAATTGATGTTTTTTCATATAGTTTAATTCAGATTATTTGAAATTTTTCGGGGAGTTTTGTGCGTGTTCCGTTGCTGTCTGATTTATTTACGTTTGAGAGATCCGATCTCTCTTCGAGTTTTCTTTCCAATGGTACCAATTATATGCATATCCTGGCTTCAGGGCCTGATGAACAGGAAGTTTACTTTGGGCACGTCAGTCAGGCGGAAATGGAGAAAAATATACCCTATCCGGAAGAAGAACGTATTGGMTGGAAACTTGACAGATAAAGGGGGTTTCCTTTCCAAGTTACAGTATTTCATCCATACAGTTTTTAATGACATCACAAAATTAAAAACAATATCACATTAGTTTTCCATATCTCCCCACTGAACATTCTCCATATTCTGTATGATATAATTATTGTTCCATTGTCCACTTTTTGGGTGGGCAAAAGTCTCTGGAGACAAAGGGACATTTCTTTAGCCAATGTTGGAGGGTAGAGAGAGAGTCCTATCCTGCTTAATTTACAACCTCCATACCAATCCCCTCCTCCCCTCTGCGGGTGAGAGAAGGTCTGGTTATTGTCAGCCATTACCAAGCTGTTCTGACCCATTTTGATCGTCACAGGACAGTCATGACAGGTCACATCAAACACCATCATACTAGACCCCCTGGACCCACYACAACTCGCAGACTGTCCCAATAACTCCACAGAAGACGCAATCTCTATTGCACTCCACACTGCCCTTTCCCACCTGGAGATGAGGAACACCTATGTTGAGAATGCTGTTCATTG
>NW_019947445.1:19141-22101 GCF_002910315.2 Salvelinus sp. IW2-2015 | reverse complement strand
CTCGTTATGGCGCACACCTGTCACCATCGTTACGTGCACCTGCGTGTCATCAGACTCACCTGGACTCCATCACTTCCCTGATTACTTTCCCTATATATGTCACTCCCTTTTGTTCCTTCCCCAGGCGTCAGTGTTTCGGTTTCTTGTCTGTGTGCTGTTAGTGTTTCTTGTTTTGTATTACGGTCCGTTTATTTTATTAAAACACTCACTCCCTGAACTTGCTTCCCGACTCTCAGCGCCCATCGTTATAGAATGACGCCTCACCTAAGGGAAGCATCAGGGAGTGATTTTTTAATTTTTCATTTTTTTTCTCGGTGGGAATGATGTCGGGTGCGGGAGCCGCTACAGCCTCTCAAGTGTCAGGCTCTCATGCCTCAGCCGGATCGCCAGGCTCTCCTGTTTCCACCAGCTCGTCAGGCTCTCATGCCTCAACCGGATCGCCAGGCTCCCCTGCCTCAGCCGGTCTGTCAGGTTCCCCCGCCCCAGCCGTCGATAGGATCAACGCACAACTACTGAGCACAACTAATGACCACAGCTACTGACTGCAAGCACTGACCACAACCACACAACTACTTACAACAACCAGCTACTGCTCACAAAACTACTGACCAACACAACACTGACCACAATCACACAACTACTAAACACAACTACTGACTACAACTACTGACCACAGTCACACAACTACTGACTACAACAACACACCTACTGACCCAAATGACTGACCACAAAATGTACTGACCACAACAACTACCCACAACTACTGAACACAACTGGTGAACACAACTACTGCCCCAAAAACAGAACTACTGGACACACCTACTGATCACAATACAACCAACCACAGCTATTGAATACAACTACTGACCGAAACCACACTATTACTGACCACTATTACTGACCAAAACTACTGACCACAACTACTAACCACAACCACATAACTACTACCACAAGTACTGACCACAGCCATACAACTACTGACCACAAACTACTAACCACACATCTCCTGACTACACTACTGAGCACTTAACTACGCCAAAACGACTGACCACAACCATGCAACTACTGACAACTACACAACTACAGACACCACAACTACCGACCACAACAAATAACCACAACTACGGACCGCAGCTACTGACATAACAACTGACCACATACACATAAATACTGACCACAAAACAACTAACCAAAACTTTTGACCAACAAAAAGCACGGACTACAATTAATGATTACTATTAACCAAAATCACACGACTACTTACAACTATTGACCACAAATACAACTGATTACAACTACTGAACACAACTAATGACAACACAACTACTGACCACATGCACACAACTGACAACAACAAACGACAACAAATGTCTACAAAACTACAGACCAACACAACTACTGACTACAACCACATATCTACTAACCACAACCTCTGACCAAAAGGACTAACCACAATGTAACTAACCACAACTATTGACTACAACTACTGAACACAACCACACTATTACTGATGACAACTACTGACCACAAACTACTAACCACAAAAACTACTGACCACAACTATGTAACTACTGACCATACATAGTGACCACAATCACCTAAATATTGACCACACCTACATGACCACAAAACAACTAACAAAAATGAATGACCACAAAAAATACTGACCACAAAACTACTGACCAACACAACCACTGGCCACAAATCACACAACTGCTGACTACAACCACACAACTAATAACCACAAATACTGACTACAACTATGCAACTACCGACCATAAAAAGTGACCACAACCATGTAAATACTGACCAACACGTCTACTGACCAACACGTCTACTGACCAACACGTCTAATAAACAGAACTACTTTCAACGACCACACAACTACTGACCATACAATTACCGAACATCACAACTACTGACCACACCCACACAACAACTACTGACCACAACCATGCAACTACTGTCCACAACCATGCAACTACTGACCACAACCACAGGATTACTGACCACACCAACACACTTACTTTCAACAACCACACAAATACTGACCACAACCAACTATTTACCACAAAACGACTAACAACAACTACTGACCACAAGTACTGACACCACAACTACTGGCCACAACTACTGACCATAAAACAACTAACCAAAACTACTGACCACAAACTACTGAACACTATTAATGATTACAATTATTAACCAAAATCACACAACTACTGACCACAAAACCACTGCCCAACCCAACCACTGATCCTAATCACACAACTGACCACAACTGGTGAACAGAACTACTGGACACACCTACTGACCACAAAACAACTAACCACAACTATAGACCACACCCACACAACTACTGACCACAATTACTAACCACAACCCCACAACTACTGACCACAACTACTAACCACAACCAAACAAGTACTGACCACAACTATTGAACACAACAACAGAACTACGGGACCCACCTACTGAACACAACCAAACTACTGATCACAACTACTAACCACAATTTTTCATCCCCAACTAATGACCACTACTAATGACCAAAACTAATGACCAAAACTACTGACACCAATACTGACCACAATCATGCAACTACAGACCACAACTACTGACCACAACCGCATAATTACTGACCACAATTACTGGCCACACCAACATACAGTGGGGCAAAAAAGTATTTAGTCAGCCACCAATTGTGCAAGTTCTCCCACTTAAAAATATGAGAGAGGCCTGTAATTTTCATCATATGTACACTTCAAGTATGACAGACAAAATGAGAAAGAAAATCCAGAAAATCACATTGTAGGATTTTTAATTTATTTATTTGCAAATTATGGTGGAAAATAAGTATTTGGTCACCTACAAACAAGCAAGATTTCTGGCTCTCACAGACCTGTAACTTCTTCTTTAAGAGCCTCCTCTGTCCTCCACTCGTTACCTGTATTAATGGC
>NW_019947445.1:15545-17886 GCF_002910315.2 Salvelinus sp. IW2-2015 | reverse complement strand
AATAACCACAACTATGCAACTACTGACCATAACTAGTGATCACACCTACTGACCACAAAACAACTAACCAAAASTACTGACCACATTTAATGATTACAACTKTTAACCAAAATCACACAACTAATGGCCACACAACTGCTGYCCACAGRAACACAACTACTGACCATAACCACACAACTGACAACTACTGACCACACCTGATACAGACCACCACAACTACTGACTACAACCACATAACTGCTACCCACAACTAATGACCAAAAGGACTGACCATAAAATGGACTGAACACAACAACTGACAAATGCTGAACACAACTGGTGAACACAACTACTGCCCCAACAACAGAACTACTGACCACAATACTACTGACCACAACTATGCAACTACTGACCATAAATAGTGACCACAACCGCTTAAATACTGACCACAAAACAACTAACCAAAACTACTGACCACTAATTGATAACAACTATTAATCAAAATCACACCACTACGGACCACAACCACACAACAAACTACTGACCACAATCACACATCTACTGACCAAATGAACTGACCACAAACTGAACACAACTGGTGAACACAACAACAGAACTACAGACCACATCTGCTGACCACAACTATGCAACTACTGACCACAACTACTTTCAATGATCACACAACTACTGAGCACACAACTACTGAACATCATAACTACTGACCACCCCCACACAACTACTGACTGCAAGTACTGGCCACAATTACTGACTACAAGTACTGACCACAACCACACAACTACTGACCAATTCAACATAACTACTTACAACAACCAGCTACTGCTCAGAAAACTACTGACCAACAACTACTGACCACAATCACACAACCACGAAACACCTACTGACCAAAACAACTGACCACCTGACATGTACTGACCACAACTACTGAAACAACAGCATAACTACTGAACACACATACTGACCACAATACAACTGACTACAACTACTGACCACAACCACACTATTACTAACCACAACTACTGACCACAACCACAACTACTAACCATAAAACTACTGACCACAGCCATGCAACTACTGACCACACAACTACTAACACAATTAATGACCACAACTACAGAACTACTGACCACACCCACAAACTTACTGACCACAACCATAAAACTACTAACCACACAGCTACCTAACCACACAACTACTGACTACAACTACTGAGCACTTAACTACTGACCAAAACGTCTGACCACAACCATGCAACTACTGACACCACACCTACTGACACCACAAATACACACCACAACCACTCATATATTTGACCACACCTACTTACCACAGCACTAATGACCACACCCACTGACCACAACTTTCCGACCACAACTACTGCCCTCAACTAGTTATCTAAATCACATAAATACTGACAACAACTACTGACTGCAAGTACTGACCACAATTACTTACAACAACCAACTACTGCCCACCACTTCTGACCAACACAACTACTGACCACAACTACACAACTGTGACACTGTCATGTAAACTTTCTCACACCGTGAAAATGTTACCAGTTCAATAACGCTCGTCTCTTTGTGGATGGCTGAGCTCGTGCGGATGTCTCTCTCTCTCACCCCCCCCCCACCTCGACTGCGTCTGCTACATCTGCCAATCCGGACTCGCACGTCAAAGTCCTAATTGATGTGAGGACACTTTTTGCGATTGCAAATACTTTTTAAATGATAGGCTTCTTGGACAAATATATGCACTATCTCAAAACAGTACCTGGGAACGTCTGCTGAAGGAAACGATCTACTAGATAATTGCTAACTTTGTCTCTCAGTCACAAGTAATCACAAGCTAACGTTACTTCTCAAACAAAAAATACAACATGGTCGGATAGGCACACAGCAAGGCTTATATTAACCCCTGCTGTACCAAACAAATGCTAGGCTAGTAGCATGGGGAATACATTTTGTCTAGATGCTTTTTTCCAGGGGAGATTAAGTTTATAAAATGACTGGCTGGGCTGTGGGACAGTGGATGTACATTGATACATCTAACTGAACTGTTAACAGGCATTACCCGTGGAATATGGGTAATGTGGGTCCCTGCTATCAATCAATCAGCATCCAGGTTCCAAACAACTTGTTTTATAACTTTGCTATTGCGGCTATTATAAATTACATTGAAAGAGTGTTTGCGTTTGTTATATCTAATGTACTATGTTTTCACATTCTCTAAGGTTGAGGAGTGCAGTGTGTCAACTATATGATAACATGAAAACGCGGGCCCCTGTGATGCATCCTATCGAAGTTAGACGTGCATGGTCTAGCCTGGGCATTGATCTCATAGG
>NW_019947445.1:0-8375 GCF_002910315.2 Salvelinus sp. IW2-2015 | reverse complement strand
GAGGGTTTTTTCTTTTAAGACCTAGACAACCAGGTGAGGGGGGTTATTTACTAATTAGTGACCTTAATTCATCAATCAAGGGAGGAGTGAAAACCCACAGACACTCTGCCCTCCGTGGAATGAGTTTGACACGTGCGCTAGGCCCTCCATTGTATGAGTTTGACACCCCCTGATTTAATGAAAATAAACTACCTTTCACCACCTTTTTCAGGGAGGGTTGAGGAACCCACATAGGCTGTGTTTACACAGGCAGCCCATTTCTGTCCCAATTGTTTATGCCAATAGTTCAGAATTGTGCTGCCTGTGTAAAAAAAAACTGCCATAGTTCATTCTATTACCCTAAATGGTTGGAAGTATACAGAAATGTATGACTTTATTTTTGTTGGTCAGCATCTCAATTTGGTGGAGGGGGGGTCATATCTACTCATTTGATTTGCTTTTTAAAGTGTCAAACACCTGCTATAAGACAGCAGATTGCTGAAACGTGACTTGTTTATGCAGGTTTTACGTGCTTTTGGTCTGATATCTGTTACGTCTCTTTTGGATAGCATGTAATGTCTCTTCCCCTTATACCCTGGAATAAATTCTGTTCACTCAAATATTTCACTGTCAATTTCTGTTATCAACCTACTAATTAAGCATATGGCCATAAATTACATAGAGGACTTGCTTTCTCCTTGGTAATATTRTGGCGACAAACTTGGAAGACACACTCGCAACACAGTCGAGTCTTCAATTCCACATTATGACATTAGAGMCCACTCAAGTGACAAATGACAGCAGAAACTGATTATTTTGGAGAAATTGCAGTACCATGGGTTAGTTATATAAATATTTGGTAGTAGTGTTGATAATTCATGGTAAAGCCAAATCAACTGTCATTGCATGTATATTCAGTGCTAACATTTACTTTCTGCTCAAGGATTGATCCAGAAGAGGCTACCATGGTACTGTTGGCTTTAGGTAATGTGAGAGATGGTGGGTAAAGTTATAGTCTAGCTAGTTGTGGACACAAGCTAGTTGTGCTACCTAGCTACTGCAGCCTATCATGTGCTGCACAGAATGGCAGATAGCTAGCTCAATGCATTTGGTTATCAAAAGTAACTAGTGGAGATGTGAAACAGTTGTTTATACTTTGGCTAAAACCTAGCTTTTATACTTGTTTATTTAGCTTTACAAATAAGCTACAACTGCACACCTCTGAGAATAAGCAATCTTAACCAACTGACAGCAAATTTTTAGCTAGCTAGCTAAATCAAGGGTGAGGGAGGGTGTCTGAGACCCGTATGAGCTCAGCCATCCACACAAAGAGACGCATGTGCAATTACTGAACTSGGAAKATTTTCCCGCTGTGAACAATTTTACAACATGACGCCACAATCAGAATGATTAGGAACTATTTCATGTTGGGAAGATTTTTACATGACACCCTGGAGGTTTTTGTCTAGTTCCCAGTGACGTCACCTGATGGTCACAAAGAAACGTTCCCACCCAWACCATTTAATTACTTTACTTATAATGGTTTGGGACACCTGGCAGCATCGCGTGACAAGAACATCCAGGGGACCAAGACACAAGGTCCCAATAATGTTTCAGGGACCTTCTGGGGACTATGACACAATGTCCCAAGATTGTCTTAAGATCTTCCTCAGGGACGTCCCCGGGACAAACAGGGAACTAGACAAAACCTTCAGGGTACCATGACACAACATCCAAAGAAGAAGAAAATCCTAAAAATGTCCTTGGTACGTCCAGACGGTAAGATAGTTATTTAGTAAATTCTGTATATTTTGTTCGGATATTTTAAATGAATCATTTCAAAAGACCCATTGTACTGTGGGGCTGCCACTCGAAGAAGAAGCACGAAAAAAGGCACAGACATTACATTACAAAATATGTGGACAGCTGCTTCGTTGAACGTTTCATTCTAGAATGATTGGCATTAATATGGAGGTTCGTACCCCCGTTTGCTGCTATAAAAATAATATGGAGTTCGTCCCCCCTTTGCTGCTATGTCCGCGGACTGTGCAATGGTGAAGTGTGATTATGCACTCCCAAGCGACGTGTTTCCACTGTCCAGAGTTAAATGGGGGACTTTACACACACTCCAAAGCCGACGCTTGGCATTGCACATGGTGGATCTTAAGGTTTGGTGTGAGGCTGCTCGGCATGAACCCATTTCATGAAGCTTCCCGACGAAACATTCTTGTCTGACGTTGCTTCCATAGGCAGTTTGGAACTCTGGGTAGTGGAGTGTTGCAACTGAGAACACGACAATTTTTACGAGCTAATGCGTTCCCGTTCTGTGAGGCTTGGTGTGCCATAACCACTTGCAGCTGAGCCATGAGTTGCTCCTAAGACCATTTTCCCCGCCTTCATTAAATAAACAGCACCTTAACAGTGACAGGGAGGCCGCTCTAAAGGGGCAACATTTTACGAACTGATTTGTTGGACAGGTGGTATCCTATGCGGGCCACATTGAAAGTCACTGAGCTCTTCAGTAAGGCATCTGCTGCCATGTTTGTTTCATTGGAGATTGCATGGCTATGGTGCTCGCGATTTTAATAACAGCTGGTCAGCAATGGGTGTGGGCCTTTGAAATAGCCAAATCCACTAATTTGAAAGGGGTGTCCAACATACTTTGTATATTATACGTAATACAGAAAAAGGCATTAGATCATTTAGATCACATCATAAAGTTTCGAGTAAAATAATTAAATATATACAGAAAGAAAAGAAAAAAATTGGGCCTACACCCAAACCTCCCATCGCCATTTCCACCTCCGACCCAACCCACATGTTTATCGGCTGTCGATTGGTTTACAAATAATAATCACATCTATCCGCTGTGAATTTGTGGAGGAGAGTGAGATGATTGCATCTAAGAGTCACACGTTTTTTTTTTGTTGCAGAAGTGCTGCCGGTACCAGCAGTAATTGTCTGATTGATTGAGAGATTGAAGGAGCTATCATCATTAGTAACATAGTAGATGCAAAAGCATATGAATACTTTACAATTCAATACATGTTGAAAATTAATTTTAGTAAGCTTTGTCCCGACAGCTTTAACCTTCACAGCGCCCAATCATCAGATTCACAGTGAACATTTGGGTAAGAATGGGGGTCCCAATTTCATTGTAAAAGATGTTTCTTGGTGTTCAATACAGTCTGTAACAACTAGAAATGGTAAATCAATGGTTACACGGATGTAACAGAGATTGCCAAGGTCATCGATTTTTCCCATATTCTATTCAGTTAAAGGAATTTGTTCAAAATTCAATTAAGATCTGCTGGACAATACGGTTTTAATGGTAGCTCAGAATATGAGCCTTTCCAAAAAGTTGTTTACATAATAGAATAATGCAGTCTTTCGGTAGCCGTAGAAAATGTAGTTTATATCCCATCATTTGGATGGTTTTGGTATTGGGTTTCTCCCAAAGGATTCGAAACCAGCATAGCTTGACCTAATTTGTCTATATAAACAAAAATCAGTTTGCCTGGTATGTCAAATCTTGGAATGTTCTCAAAACATTACTTTACTTGTCCATGATATCGGCATGGGTATGAATTCCACATTTGGAACCATTGGTGGGATGAAAAGGGGCCGTCTCCCAGATCGCAGGCATTAGTGTGAAATATTGGAGTATTGTCGCATGATTTTTGATTCTAGTTACATTGTTTAAAATTTTGGCGCCAAATGAATTTGTTGAGCAATAATAAGGAACGAAACCATAGTTTAACAGTTGTTTAAGGGATATATCAGTGAAACACCTCTTCCAGGGGCAATAGGAGCACCATATTTCTCTCAATACTCAGCCAGTGGGGCAAGAAGAATCATGTCTTTAACCCCAATTCAGACGGGTGAATGCCTATGCGCCTGGAATGCAATTTAAAAGTTTGGTACGGATAGTCTTCCTACGTCTTTTCCTCCTCCTTGTAAGTTTTGATAATTAATCTGGATCGCTTACCTTCCATAATACATCTTGAAACCAGGCACTAAGAATTTATCAATAGCCAGAAGGGGGTGCTGTGGGAAACATTGAACTAACAGGAAATTCGCCAAGGTGTATATTCATTTGACAAATTAGAACTGTCAGGATAAGACCCAGATGCAGACCTTCTAGAATCACAGATTTTTATTCTGGCCCAAAACAGGGGGCAGGCATAAGAACAGGCCAAGGGCAGGCGAGGTATGTAAACCAGCGGCAAAAGTCATTAGTAAGCAGAATTGCAAAAGGCAGGCCTCGATGTCAGGCAGGCAGACTGGTCAACCGGTGGAAAGTAAGGAAACAGAATTTGAGAAAAACCAGAAAAGACGGGAAGCACGCTGGTAAGACTGACAAAAACAAACTGGCAAACAGACCAAACAAGGAACACAGTATATGTTGCAACCAGGGTATAATGGCGGAAGATGGGAGACACCACCCTGGAGTGGGGTGTAGACAAGTACAAAGACAGGTGAACCCAATCAGGGTGCTGACAAATACGATAATTCTGGCCGGTTAAAGGCAACAGGGATGTTATTGCAACTGAGGTTGATTGAAAAGATTTGAGATCTGTTAAAGTTTCTAGCACATGTCTAAGAAGGAAAATATCTAATCCAAATTATTTCAATGGCGAGATTCAGTAGATTTTAGGGGGAGATTGGTGGTTTATTTCATTCGATTGACAAATTGCCCTGGTGCCAGGGGTTCCTCATGGATATGATAAGAAAATATGCAAATATTGTCCAGCTATTTCAACAACTTTGCACTAACACGATGCTGCCATCCTAGTGGCCAAAATCTAAATTGGCCTAAACTGCAATATGATATTATGGCCTTTCTCCTTGGTTTCTCTTTGCATTTCAAAGATGATGGGAAATAATAATAGAAAACGCAGTTTTTTTGTTTTTATTATCTTTACCCAGATCTATGTGTTTATTCTCCTGCATTAATTTTTACATTATATCATACCACAAGGATTATAATTTCACTACCAATAACAAGTTGTTGTCTTTCAATGGATTCAAGAATATGCATATCTTGTTTCAGGTCTGAGCTACAGGCATTCGAATTTGGGTATGGGTCTTTTAAGGGGCATTTTTTAAAAAAGGGTCCGTCCTATTTATCCTATTAATTGGAGCAAATTCCGATATGTTCCAACAAGACAGATCAGTTTTATATGTGACCCGTTTCAAGAAACTAGGCGTATGAGCAGCGCGCCTCACTACTTCAACAGGAGTGTCCAACGATCGTCAATGGGTGAGAACGAGGAAAGGCGCAGCGTGTGGAAAATAATTTCTCTTTATTAGAAGAAAACAACGGGAAAAAAACCACAGACGAACGTGAAGGCTATCAAAAGACTAAGTTGCAAACATGCCAACATGACACAGACAATTACTCACAAAACCCCAATGCCTATGACTGCGTTAAATATGGATTTCAGAGCACGGAATGAACCAGAGCTGCCCTTCTAATTGAGAACCAATCTAGGCACGCCATAGACAACTAGACAACTCACTAGACATACAAAAAACAACATACATTCCCATGTCAACCCTGACCTAAACTAAAAAACATAAAGAAAACAACGAATACTAAGGCCAGGTGCGTTGACAGTTCCGCCCCCCAAGGTGGGCTCCGACCGCACAAACTGACATAAAAGGGGAGGGTCCCGGGGTGGGTCCCATCATGGCGGCGGCTTCGGTGGCGGGACGTGGCCCACTCCAACTTGCCAGCTACACGCTTTGGTAGCCTGCCATTTCTCTCGCATCACTAATTTTTAACGACACAAAACGCCCCACCTTGGTATAGCGTACATTGTTATTGTCTACCTTGGAAGGTTTACCGGATAACATTTTCTGTTTCCATCCAGGCCTGTCATAATGTTTTTAGCTGACAGTACTTTACTCGCATACAAGGATTGAATGGAAACCTGGTTAGTGACATACATTCATGATGTATCTTCTAATCTATTCCTACAAAATACTCAACATGTCTTCAAAAATTAAGATATGAATTAAATAAGAAGAAATAAAATAAGGGATATATATTGTAATAAGTACATAAAAATAAGGTAAAAACGAATATTTTTAAAAATACAAAGCAATAATCGCAAATATTAAGTAAACATTAAGATATGTTTGAGAACTGTGCAATTTCTCTCAACACCCTGTGCACAGTGTCATTTACTTGATAACAATCCCCTCATTCATAGCTTAAAAAACAATAATTTACTCTGGAAAAAACATAACTAAACTATATCCTGAGCGGTAAAAATGCTACTTCATCCACGGAGGGAAGGCAAAGTAACAGTAACACCCTAAACCCATGATGACCAATACTTTTAAAAACCTATTTTTTCCAACAGTTACAAGACCACATTTTATTTTACATTTTAAAAAATCCCCTTCCCTGCAGGAGGGCCTTTGCTTTTAGTAGGCCCCTCGTTTTGTAAATAAGAATGTGTTCTTAACTGATTTTTCTAGTTAACTAAAGGGTTAATTTTTTTTTTTTTTTTTAATCAGTAGAATTCCTGGAAAGAAAATCTGCAGCTCAAAAACCCAGTTGGAAAGGCTAGGTAAGAGGTATAAAAGCAGTGGAATATCTTCTTGATGAGCAGTGGAGTCGACTGATCAGTTTGCAGTCAAATATAATCGGTGTCTCCACATCTGCTTTCCACACTACTCCCTCTCTGACAGAGTGGTGGGATGATGGGTTGATCCCATTAGCTCCCAAGATCCCCCAGGATCTATTCAAATCAACCCATACCAAATGACTCCCTGATCTCCCCCAGCATGTGTCTATTGAAAAGCAGGAGTTGGTTATATCCAATAGATTTAAAGATATAAATTATGGACCTATGAATGCCCAGGTAAATGTGGGGTGTAGGTGGTGTTGATCCTGCACCCTAGGGGAGACAGTGCTGTGGTAAGGATGTCAGAGGCTGCTAGAGTCACAGCGCCCAGGAAACCTGTGCTGAAGTGGAGGTTGTTGGTCATCCTTACTTCCAGCAGGATCTGTTTGGGCTTGTTCACTCCACTATGTGCTTGTCCAGAACACCTTGGTGTTCCCAGAGTCCTGCAAGATACAGGAAGTAACACATCTGGTTGATGGTCAGGGGATCCTTCCTTTTAGGAGACAGAATTATCCGCCTTGGACGCGTCTTCACTTGATCCACTTCCTCCGCCACGAGACATCATTATCTGTGGATGATCAATTGGAAACGGCACAGTAATACGTGGCTAAATTGGAAATATAAATGAAATTGTGACTATATCTTAAAAAATTCAAAGAGACTGAACTTCTAAGAACTCTCACCGTCTATATACTTGTGGGTTCAAAGGGTGAAGCATTTGCCATGGCACTCTTTGTTGTCAGACGGGGTAATGCTCTGTGGGACAAGAAATAACTCATTCATAGTCAACTGATCTCTTAACACTCATGAAGTAGGTGGCAATCCAAGCAACACGACTCAAATCCTAACAGTAAACAAGAAGGGTTGTGGCCATTTATTCATTCCCAGTCATTCAATAATGTCAATTTCCCTATTGAGAAAAAGCAGCTGAAGAATAATTGGAACTGGAATTTGAATTTCAGTTACTTCCTGACTTGACTGGAAATTTAAATATAATTAACCCCAACCCTGGAACAAAGTATGAATCTTCAAAACTATTCCTTTTTTATCTGTGACAGGGTACGAACTAAATACAGCTGTTGTCTATGTTTCGCTGGGGACCCTATTTAGGAAGCACAGGCAGGAACGTCATAAAAGCACCTCCTCAGTTTCTGCAGAGAACGGGAAGATACATTTTGGTAAAGGATAGGTTACGTGTAAAATGTTTTGCAGATGGGAGTAAGTATAATAGTATTGAAGATCTGTCCATGGAAAATGTTGCAACTGTGGGGTGGGGATCAGTCTCCCGGACTTCCTTGAGTGCCCTGTTAGGGTGAAAGAGGTTTGAGGTGCCAAGAACCAGGGGCTGGGCAGAAGATCTCTTATGGGAGGGCGGTGAAGAGAGTTGAAGGAGCAAGAGGCAACAGTGTTGAAGATATGGAGGTGGGATTGCATTCCACAGTTTGCTAGGTTTTAAGGTCAATTGAGTGATTCTGGGAATAATTACCCACTCATTGTGAAGAAAGTGGATTTTGTGATTTTCTAGCCACAGTGAGTGTCAAGTGTCTTAAGAAGTCCAGAACTGACATCATCATTACTTGCGCCGAGAAGTTTTTTTGGGGCTCCCAAGACTTCATGGCAGAAGCAACGCAGGTATCTGTTGCTAGTAAATGTACCGCCTTCACAGGAGTCTTTAATAAGCCTGTTTGGGGACTCTGATTGATATTTTTTCTTTTTTAATGAAATGCAGGTTGAATTTTGTTTAGTTAATTTTTTTTG
>NW_019947444.1:10337-22108 GCF_002910315.2 Salvelinus sp. IW2-2015 | reverse complement strand
CACGGCACACACGAAAGAAGAGATGACCCAGACAAGAGACACACAACCAGACAGAGACACACAGACCCAGACAGAGACACACAGACCCACAGACAGAGACACACAGACACACAGACACAGAGACACACAGACCCACAGACAGAGACACACACAGACCACAGACAGAGACACACAGACCCCACAGACAGGAGACACACGAGACCCACAGACAGAGACACACAGACCCGCAGCAGACAGAGACACACAGACCCACAGACAGCGACACAAGACCCACAGACAGAGACACAAGACACACAGCCACAGACAGAGACAACACAGCCACAGACAGAGACACACAGCCACAGACCGAGACACCAGCCACAGACAGAGACACACAGCCACAGACAGAGACACACAGCCACAGACAGAGACACACAGCCACAGACAGAAGACACACAGCCACAGACACAGACACACAGCCACAGACCACAGGACAGACAGAGAAGACCACACAGAGCACACACACAGACAGACGACAGACCCAACAGACACAGGACAGACAGAGACACACAGACACAGACAGACAGAGACACACAGACACAGACAGACAGGACACACAGACAAGACGACACAGACAGAGACAACACAGACACGACAGAGACACACAGACACAGACAGAGACCACACAGACACAGACACACAGACACAGACAGAGACACACAGACAGACACAGACAGAGACACACAGACAGAGACACACAGAGACAGAGACACAGACAAGAGACACACAGAGCACAGAGACACAGACAGGCACGCGGACAGACAGAGACAGAGACACAGACAGGCACGCAGACAGGCAGGCACGCGGACAGACAGGCAGGCACGCGGACAGACAGGCAGGCACGCGGACAGACAGGCAGGCACGCGGACAGAACAGGCAGGCACGCGGACAGACAGGCAGGCACGCGGACCAGACAGGCAGGCACGCGGACAGACAGGCAGGCACGCGGACAGACAGGCAGGCACGCGGACACAGGCAGGCAGGCACGCGGACAGGCAGGCAGGCACGCGGACACAGGCAGGCAAGGCACGCGGACCAGGCAGGCAGGCACGCAGACAGGCAGGCAGGCACACAGACAGGCAGGCAGGCACACAGACAGACAGGACAGGCAGGCACACAGACAGGCAGGCACGCGGACAGACAGACAGGCAGGCACGCGGACAGACAGACAGGCAGGCACGCGGAACAGACAGGCAGGCACGCCGGACAGACAGGCAGGCACGCCGGACAGACAGGCAGGCACGCGGACAGACAGGCAGGCACGCGGACAGACAGGAAGGCAACGCGGACAGACAGGCAGGCACGCGACAGCAGGCAGGCAGGCACGCGGACAGACAGACAGCAGGCACCGGCGGACAGACAGACAGGAGGCACGCGGACAGACAGCAGGCAGCGGACAGACAGGCAGGCAACGCGGACAGACCAGCAGGCACGCGGACACAGGCAGGCCAGGCACGCAGACGAGCAGGCAGGCACACAGACAGGCAGGCAGGCAGGCAGGCACACAGGCAGGCAGCACACAGACAGACAGGACAGCAGGCACACAGACAGACAGACAGGCAGGCACCGGACAGCGACAGAGCACAGACAGACAGGCAGGCACCACCAGACAGACAGGCAGGCACACAGACAGACAGGCAGGCACGCGGAAGACAGAGGCACGCGGACGCGACAGTAGGGCAGGCGGGACAGACAGGCAGGCACGCGGACAGACCAGGCAGCGCACGCGGAACAGACAGGCAGGCACGCGGGACAGACAGGCAGGCACGCGGACAGACAGGCAGGCACGCGGACACAGGCAGACAGGCAGGCAGGCACACAGACAGACAGGCAGGCAGGCAGGCAGGCACACAGGCAGGCAGGCACACAGACAGACAGGCAGGCAGGCAGGCAGGCACACAGGCAGGCAGCACAGACAGACAGACAGGCAGGCACACAGACAGACAGACAGGCAGGCCACACAACAGACAGACAGGCAGGCACACAAACAGACAGACAGGCAGGCAGACAGACCAGACAAGACAAGGCAGGCACACAGACAGACAGACAGACAGGCAGGCACACAGACAGAACAGACAGCGCAGGCACACAGACAGACAGACAGACAGGCAGACAGACAGGCAGGCACACAGGCAGGCACACAGACAGACAGGCGCACAGACAGACAGACAGGCGCACCAGACAGACAGACAGGCGCACAGACAGGCGCACAGACAGGCGCACGCACAGACAGGCGCGCGCACAGACAGGCGCGCGCACAGACAGGCGCGCGCACAGACAGGCGCGCGCACAGACAGGCGCGCGCACAGACAGGCGCGCGCACAGACAGGCGCGCGCACAGAGCAGGCGCGCGCACAGACAGGCGCGCGCACAGCAGGCGCGCCGCACAGACATAGGCTCGCGCCGACAGGACAGGCGCGCGCACAGACAGGCGCGCGCACAGACAGGCGCGCGCACACACAGAACACAGCGCACACACAGACACGCACACAGACACACAGGCACAGACAGACACGCACACAGGCACAGACAGACACGCACACAGGCACAGACAGACACTCACACAGGCACAGACATACAACACACACAGACACACAGGCACAGACACAGAACACACAGGCACAGACACAGACACACAGGCACAGACAGACACACACACAGACACACATACACAGACACAACAACAGACACACACAGACACACAGGCAGACACACAGGCACACACACACAGACACAGACACCACAACACACAAGGCCACACACACAGACACATCAGGCACACAGGTAGCAGAGACACCACACAGACACACCGGTACAGACAGACACAGACACACACACATACACAGACACACACACAGACACACAAGAACACCACAAACCACAGCTACAGACCAGACACACACCATAACAGACCACACAACATACACAGACACAACACATACACAGACACACACACAGACACACACACACACACACACACAGACACAGACACAGACACACACACCACAGAAATGTCACTTCTATTGTGGAATAACACACAACTAGGGTTCAAAGCCTCTCTCTGGAACGCTGTTCCGGAATGTCGGAACCTTGGAGCGTCGCTCTCAGCATTCTGGGAAGACTCCAGAGGGGAGCAGGAAGCCCGCAGTCGCACTCCCCCAGCCAGCAGTGTGTCTAACCCCCAGTGGCCTCAGTTCCCAGTACTTGATCCCCGTGAAAGCCGCGCTGGCACGCGCCTCGAGTTCAGAAAGGGTCTCGGAATCTCACTGAACCCAGACGGAGCATCGGCTGGAGAGAAGGAGACATGTAGGGATGACGAGGAGAGAGATGAATAAGTGTGCCCCTTGTGTGTTAATCGTTCTTCTCATCCCTGTCTCCAGGCAGGTGTTGGACCAGGATAATTTTAGTCCCATCCCCGTGGCAACAGAGGAGGAATACAGACAGTTCACTTCCCAGTTCCCCTTCCAAGATCCTGAACTGGACAAGGTACTGACGAAGGGGGTGGGCTTTTCGCCTTTGGACGCACAGATTTATTTTGAGACAGCCGTTTTATTTGCTGAAATGTGTCCCGTTACCTGGCTATTAAAAGGGACAGGCTTCTATTTGAGACTCTGCGTTTAATGGAAGTTTTACGGTATGTAATTAAACCCTGGATAATGAGTGAATTAGTTGATTGAATTGTGTTACGTCTGGGCTGGAACCAAAGCCTGCACAAACCTGTAAACTCGCTAGGACATTGTGACTTTTGTTTGACGCTCGTCTGTAAACCCCTTGACCTCTCCCTCTCTCCTCCGTAGCTTCCGTTCCCTAAGAAGCTTCCGTTCTCTGAGTTTGTTCCTCAAGTCTACTTTCAGCTCAGAGAGTTCATCGACGCCTGCCTCAAGTACTATGAAGATCTGCACCTCAGGTACAGCACACACACATACACACACACATACACACACACACACAACACACACACACACACACACACACCACACACACAACACAACACACACACACACACACACTCATATACACACAAATACGTTACAGGGAAGCATCCTCCTCCCTCATGTGGTACCCTTCCTGCAGGCTCATTCTGACATGACCCTCCAGCATGACAATGCCACTAGCCATACTGCTCGTTCTGTGAGTGATTTCTGCAAGACAGGAATGTCAGTGTTCTGCCATGGCCAGCGAAGAGCCCGGATCTCAATTCCATTGAGCACGTCTGGCCCTGTTGAATCGGAGGGTGGGGGCTAGGGCCATTCCCCCCCAGAAATGTCCGGGAACTTGCAGGTGCCTTGGTGGAAGAGTGGGGTAACATCTCACAGCAAGAACTGGCACATCTGGTGCAGTCCACGAGGAGGAGATGCACTGCAGTACTTAATGCAGCTGGTGGCCACACCAGATACTGACTGTTACTATTTTTACCCCCCCTTTGTTCAGGGACACATAATTCCATTTCTGTTACTCACATGTCTGTGGAACTTGTTCAGTTATGTCTCCGTTGTTGAATCTTGTTATGTTCATACACATATTTACATATTTATATGTTAAAGTTCTGAAAATAAACGCAGTTGACAGTGAGGGACGTTTCTTTTTGCCGAGTTTAGACACACACACACACACACACACACAACAACACACAACACACACACACACACACACATTGAAATATGGTCTTTGCAACTCTGCCTAGAAGGCCAGCATCCCTGGTCGCCTCTTCACTGTTGACGTTGAGACTCGTGTTTTGAAGGGTACTATTAATGAAGCTGCCAGTTGAGGACTTGTGAGGCGTCTCTTTCTCAAACTAGACACTCTAATGAACTTGTTGTTGTGCCCGGGGCCTCCCACTCCTCTTTCTTATTTCTGGTTAGAGCCAGATTGCGCTGTCTGTGAAGGGAGTAGTACACAGCGTTGTACGAGATCTTCAGTTTCTTGGCAATTTCTCGCATGGAATAGCTTTCATTTCTCAGAACAAGAACAGACTGACGAGTTTCGAATAAAGTTCTTTGTTTCTGGCCATTTTGAGCCTGTAATCGAACCACAAATGCTGATGCTCCAGATACTCAACTAGTATAAAGAAGGCCAGTTTTATTGCTTCTTTAATCAGAACAACAGTTTTCAACTGTGATAACATATTTGCAAAAGGGTTTTCTAATGATCAATTAGCCTTTTAAAATGATAAACTTGGATTAGCAAACACAACGTGCCATTGGAACACAGGAGTGATGGTTGCTGATAATGGGCTCTGTACGCCTGTGTAGATATTCCAATAAAAATCTGCCGTTTCCAGCTACAATAGTCATTACAACATCAACCATGTCTACACTGTATTTCTGATCAATTTGATGTTATTTTAATGGACAATAAAAGTGGTTTTCTTTCAAAAACAAGGACATTTCTATGTGACCCCAAACTTTTGAACGGTAGTGCACGACACACACACACACACACACACACACACACACACACCACACACACACAACACACACACACACAAATATATATATATATACACTTGTTGTCACTTACTTTCACTCCTCCCCCCCTCCTCTCCAGCCCCCCTCCTCTCCAGCCCCCCCATCTCCTCTCAGCAGCCCCCCATCTCTCTTCCAGCCCCCCCATCTCCTCTCCAGCCCCATCTCCTCTCCAGCCCCCCATCTCCTCTCCAGCCCCCCATCCCTCTCCAGCCCCCCATAGATGTGGTTTGTTGACTGTGTGGGGGCGTGGCTACAATTGCGGTTTGTTACTGTGTTGGGGCGTGGCTACAGTATGATGTGGTTTGTTGACTGTGTGGGGCGTGCTACAATATGTGGTTTTGTTGACTGTGGTATGGGGGCGTGGCTACAATATGTGGTTTGGTTGACTGTGTGTGGGGGCGTGGCTACAATATGTGGTTTTGTTGACTGTGTATGGGGCGTGGCTACAATATGTGGTTTGTGTGACTGTGGGGCGTGGCCTACAATATGTGGTTTGACTGTGTGGGGGCGTGGCTACAATATGATGTGTTTGTTGTGACTGTGTGGGGGCGTGGCTACAATATGATGTGGTTTTGTTGACTGTGTGGGGGCGTGGCTACAATATGATGTGGTTTTGTTGACTGTGTGTGGGGGCGTGGCTACAGTATGATGTGGTTTTGACTGTGTGGGGCGTGGCTACAATATGATGTGGTTTTGTTGACTGTGTGTGGGGGCGTGGCTACAGTATGATGTGGTTTTGACTGTGTGGGGGCGTGGCTACATATGATGTGGTTTTTGACTGTGTGGGGGCGTGGCTACAATATGATGTGGTTTTGTTGACGTGGTGTGGGGGCGTGGCTACAGTATGATGGGTTTTGACTGTGTGGGGGCGTGGCTACAATATGATGTGGTTTTGTTGACTGTGTGTGGGGGCGTGGCTACAGTATGATGTGGTTTTGACTGTGTGGGGCGTGGCTACAGTATGATGTGGTTTTGACTGTGTGGGGGCGTGGCTACAATATGATGTGGTTTTGTTGACTGTGTGTGGGGGCGTGGCTACAGTATGATGGTTTTGACTGTGTGGGGGCGTGGCTACAGTATGATGTGGTTTTGTTGACTGTGTGTGGGGCGTGGCTACAGTATGATGTGGTTTTGTTGACTGTGTGGGGGGGGCGTGGCTACAATACGTCGTGGGTTTCGTTGACATAGGAGAAGTAACCAAATCATCACTTTTATGGAGTACATTTAGACTCTCTGATGATAAAGATGTGGCATTCTGAACATCTCTTCAGTATTGAACGACGCTAGAGAATTTGACATCTTGCCAGAGAGTATATTTCTGGAGTGTTTTAACGTAGCAAGCTCCTCCAATGGGATTATCTATTGGATTGCACTGATTATATGGAATTCTATAGCGTGGTGTGTGTGTGTGTGTGTGTGTGTGTGGTGTGTGTGTGTGTGTGTGTGTGTGTGGTTGTGTGTGTGTGTGTGTAATCAGACAGGCTTACTGGCCATGGATGGACAGGAATAAACGAACAAAGATGTACAGCAGGAATTATTTTCTTCTCCTCTCTCTTGTTTTCTGTTTTTTATCCTAATATTCCATCCTGATTCCCAATGTTCAACTCTGTCTCGCTCCACCACACCACACACACACAACACCACACACACACACAACACACACACACACACAACACACACACACACACCCCAAACACACACACACACACACACCCACCACACAATCACACAAACACACACACGGTATGTAATGAATGGATAATGGTATGATAATACACCATAGTTTAACACAAGGGTGAATCAGGGCTTGACACAGCTAATAAATATCACAGGACGTTTTCAACATGCGTGTGTGTGTGTGTGTGTGTGTGTGTGTGTGTGTGTGTGTCTGGCCCCAGTCCTGGTTTCTTCTGGTAATTTCCTGATGCTCGTCTCGTTAGGTGGACGTCAGCATTGTTCACTTAATTCTCTGTCAACCATAGCCCCACTAAAACACACACACTTTTGTATTTGCAACCTTGTGGGGACAAAATTGATTCCTGTCCAAAACCTATTTTCTCTAACCCCTAAATCTAACCTTAACCACCACAAGCCCAAACCTAACCCGTACATAATTCTAAACCTCACTGTTCAAAATCTCTCTGTTCTCTTTCTGTTCTCTTTCTCTCTGTTTCTCTCTCGTTCTCTTTCCTCTCTCTCTCTTTCTCCTCTCCTCTCGTTCTCTCTCTCCTCTCGTTCTCTCTCCCTCTCGCTCTCTCTTCTCTCGCTCTCTCTCCCTCTCGCTCTCTCCTCTCCTCTCGTTCTCTCTCTCTCTCTCGTCTTCTCTCTCTCCTCTCGTTCTCTCTCTCGTTCTCTCTCTCCTCTCGTTCTCTCTCTCTTCTCGTCTCTCTCTCCTCTCTTCTCCTTCGTTCTCTCTCTCTCTCTCTCTCTCGTTCTCTCTCTCCTCTCCTCTCGTTCTCTCCTCTCGTTCCTCTCTCCTCTCGTTCTCTCTCTCTCTCCGTTCTCTCTTCCTCTCGTTCTCTTCTCCTCCTCGTTCTCTCTCTCCTCTCGCTTCTCTCTCCTCATCCGCTCTCTCTCTCCTCTCCGCTCTCTCTCTCCCTCGCTCTCCTCTCTCCTCTCGCTCTCTTTTCCTCTCGTCCTCTCTCTCCTCTCGTTCTCTCTCTCCTCTCTCGTTCTCTCTCGTTTCTCCTCTCTCTCTCTCTCTCTCTCCTCTCGCTCTCTCTCTCCTCTCGTTCTCTCTCCCTCCTCGTTCTCTCTCGTTCTCTGCTCTCCTCTCTCTCTGCTCCTCTCGTTCTCTCTCTCTCCGTTCTCTCTCCTCTCGTTTTTCCTCCCTCCTCGTTCCTCTCTCTCCTCTCGTCTCTCCCTCTCCTCCTCTCTCTTCCTCCTCGTTCTCTCTCTCTCTCCTCGTTCTCTCCTCTCGTTCTCTCTCTCTCTGTCTCGTCTCTCTCTCGTTCTCTCTCTCTCTCGTCTCTCTCTCCTCTCGTTCTCTCTCTTCCTCGTTCTCTCTCTCCTCTCGTTCTCTCTCTCTCCTCTCGTCTCTCTCTCCCTCTCGTTCTCTCTCTCCCTCTCCGTTTCTCTCTCCTCTCGTTCTCTCTTCCTCTCGTTCTCTCTCTCCTCTGCTTCTCTCTCTCCTCTCGCTCTCTCCGTTCTCCTCTCCTCTCGTTCTCTCTCTCCTCCTCTCTCTCTCCTCTCGTCTCTCTCTCTCTCTGTTCTCTCTCCCCTCTCGCTCTCTCGTTCTCTCTCTCCCTCTTTCTCTCTCTCTCCTCTCTTTTCTCTTCTCCTCTCGTTCTCTCTCTCCTCTCGTTCTCTCTCTCCTCTCGCCTCTCTCTTCCTCTCGTCTCTCTCTCCTCCCTCGTTCTCCTCTCTCCTCTCGTTCTCTCTCCCTCTCGTTCTATCTCCTCTCTCATTCCTCTCTCCTCTCGTTCTCTCTCGTTCTCTCTCTCCTCTCGTTCTCTCTCGTTCTCTCTCTCCTCTCGTTCTCTCTCGTTCTCTTCTTCCTCTCGTTCTCTCTCCTCCCTCTCCTCTCGTCTCTTCTCTCCCTCGTCGTTCTCTCCTCCCTCTCGTCTCTCTCTCTTCTCTCATCTCTCTCTCCCTCTCGTTTCTCCTCTCTTTCTCTCTCCTCCTTTCTCTCTCATAGATCTTCTGCACTGTCCAAAATATCTATCTCCTCTTTTTCTCTCCCCTCTCTCTTCTCTCTCTTTCTCTTTTTCTCTCTCTCTGTCTCTCGCTCTCTTTTCTCTCTTCCATCAGTCCTCTCTGGTCTCTTTTTGCCAAGTCATCAATTGAACTTGAGGAATTTTCTCCCTCGGAATTGTCCAAATGTGTTTGGAATTCTCTTTTCCCCCCGCGGAGCGCAGGAACTTTTTGTGGATTCCTGTCGTTCAGTCAGTCTCAAGACAATAAGACACAAATTTAGGGATTTGGTTGGAGTGTGTGTGTGTGTGTTTCTGTTGGTCGAAATGGTGTTTGTTAGCCAAAGTCCAGCTGTGGCCGCGACTTACGTAGTTAGACTCCTCTCCTCCCTCCCCCGCGGAAACCAAAAAAGTGTTAAACAAATCAAAATATATTTGAGATGTTTCAAAGTAGCCACCCTTTGCCTTGATGACAGCTTTGCACACTCTTGGCATTCTCTCAACCAGCTTCATGAGGAATGCTTTTCCCAACAGTCTTGAAGATGTTCCCACATATAATGAGCACTTGTTGGCTGCTTTTCCTTCACTTTGCGGTCCAACCCATCCCAAACCATCTCAATTTGGTTGAGGTCGGGTGACTGTGGAGGCCAGGTCATCTGATGCAGCACTCCATCACTCTCCTTCTTGGTCAAATAGCCCTTACACAGCCTGGAGGTGTGTTGGGTCATTGTCCTGTTGAAAAACAATGATAGTCCCACTAAGTGCAAACCAGATGGGATGGCGTTTCGCTGCAGAATGCTGTAGTAGCCATGCTGGTTAACTGTGGCTTGAATTCTAAATAAATCACTGACAGTGTCACCAGCAAAGCACCCCCACACCACCTCCTCCATGCTTCACGGTGGGAACCACACATGCAGAGATCATCCATTCACCTACTCTGCCTCTCACAAAGACACGGCGGTTGGAACCAAAAATCAAAAATTTGGACTCCTCAGACCAAAGGACAGATTTCCACCGGTCTAATGTCCATTGCTTGTGTTTCTTTGCCCAAACAAGTCTCTTCTCCTTATTGGTGTCCTTTAGTAGTGGTTTCTTTGCAGTAATTCGACCATGAAGGCCTGATTCACACAGTCTCCTCTGAACAGTTGATGTTGAGATGTGTCTGTTACTTGAACTCTGTGAAGCCTTTATTTGGGCTGCAATTTCTGAGGCTGGTAACTCTAATGAACTTGTCCTCTGCAGCAGAGGTAACTCTGGGTCTTCCATTTCCTGTGGCGGTCCTCATGAGAGCCAGTTTCATCATAGCGCTTGATGGTTTTTGTGACTGCACTTGAACAAACTTTAAAAGTTCTTGAAATGTTCCGTATTGACTGACCTTCATTTCTTAAAGTAATGATGGACTGTCATTTCTCTTTGCTTATTTGAGCTGTTCTTGCCATAATATGGACTTGGTATTTTACCAAATAGGGCTATCTGCTGTATACCACCCCTACCTTGTCACAACACAACTGGCTCAAACACTTTAAGAAGGAAAGACATTCCACAAATTAACTTTTAACAAGGCACACCTGTTAATTGAAATGGATTCCAGGTGACTACCTCATGAAGCTGGTTGAGAGAATGCCAAGAGTGTGCAAAGCTGTGATTAAAGCAACGGGTGACTACTTTGAATGAAATATATTTTGATTTGTTTAACACTTTTTTTGGTTACTACATGATTCCATATGTGTTTTATCTCAGTTTTGTTGTCTTCACTATTATTCTACAATATAGAAAATTGTAAAAAATTAAAATAAATCTTAATTGAGAAGGTGTGTCCAACCTTTTGACTGGTCTGTATAATTTAGAAGATGCTATTATGTCGATCCTTTAAACCTCTTAATCACAACTAGACCTGACTGCCCTAAGCAGACAAGGCCGCAAAAACAACAATAGGAAAGGCCCTGAAACCTTTTCACTTAGCAACTGCACTATGTGCATGTATAATTTATGACAGCATCATCCATATTGTTTTCTGCCGTTTCCAGCTACAATAGTAATTTACAACATTAACAATGTCTACACTGTATTTCCTGATCAATTTGATGTTATTTTAATGGACAAAAAAATGTGGTTTTCTTTAAAAAACAAGGACATTTCTAAGTGATACCAAACTACTGAACGGTAGTGTATGTATATATACATATACACACACACACACATACACACACATATATACACTTGTTGTCACTGTTTCACTTCCTCTCCAGCCCCCCCTCCATCCCCTCTCACTGCACCCCCCCCGCCCCCACTCCATCCCACTCACTCCTTCCCCCATCCCACCCCCCCCTCTCCATCCCATCTCCTCCCCCCTCCCCACTCCACCCCCCCCCTCCATCCACCCCCCATCTCCACCATTCCCCCTCCCACTCCAATCCCCACTCCACTCAGCCCCCCCTCCAACCCCCTCCTCCCCCCTCCCTCTCCATCCCCCTGCACTCCTTCAGCCCCCCCATCCACTCCAGCCCCCTCATTCAGCCCCCCTCCACTCCCCCTCCACTCCAGCCCCCCCCTCCATCCCCCCCTCTCCATCCCCCTCCCCCCTCCACCCCCTCCACTCCAAGCCCCCCCACCAAGCCCCCCCCTCCATCCC
>NW_019947444.1:7083-10038 GCF_002910315.2 Salvelinus sp. IW2-2015 | reverse complement strand
GTTTCTTTATTCTTCTGGTTGTGTGTATGGTTGGGTTTGTATCAAAACGAAGAAACCGTCACTCCAAGAACTAATGGTCGGTCGGACCAATGGAGGAGACGCGGTCGCATTCGGTCTACGCCTCCTCTAACCCCGCTCTTCACGGAAAAATGATGTCAAAACTCCGCAAATCGAAAAGACTGGTAGTAAAAGCAAAGTAACAAAGGTACGAGTAGCGTAACCACAAAGGCTAGAGATGGAGGCGTAACCACAAAGGTACGAGTAGCGTACCGCAGAGAGAGGTAACGGAGTAGCGTCGCCGCAAAAGTACGAGTAGTCGGCGTCGCCGCCAAAGGTACGAGTAGCGTCGCCGCAAAGGTACGAGTAGCGGTCGCCGCAAAGGTACGAGTAGCGTCGCCGCAAAGGTACGAGTAGCGTAACCGCAAAGGTACGAGTAGCGTCGCCGCAAGAGCAAAGAGGCAAAATCTATTCAATAGGATTGGTTGCTGAGAAAGTTTAACCGGAAACTATTTTTGCATTAGTTTTCTTTTAACATTTATTTTGTCATTTTGCTTTCAAATTATTTGCTTACAAGTTTTGGGGTTTTGATTTCAACATCCATTATTTTCTCGAAAATATGTTTTAAATTCTCAACTTTTATTTTTCATCTTTTATTTTATTTTGAATTCAATACATATGGCGTGAAATTGACCCCATACAGGGGTCCTAAAATTCATAATCAATTATCTATGTTATCCATGGTATGACCTTCTTAAACTAATTCCATTCGATGGCTTATACTTTTAGTTAAGGAGAAAACACATTGCGCTTAGTGACGATTTGCCGCTCGGCGTGGTGTGTTTCAGGGACATTTTCACTCGGTTTGTAAACTACACCTGGCACTCTGCTCTGCCGGCAAACATTACCGGTGTGTCCGTGCCCTTTAAAGAACCTTCCTGTCTTACAGGCCTCTGCTACACTAGATGTGTAACTGTTACAAAACGTGAGATGCCCCTATTCATTTCAGTGAAACCTTGCAGAGACCGACTGCTATTTCGAAGCACCAGTGTATCTCTTATGTTATATCATCTTTGTGTTTTCAGCTCTACAGAGATCGATGATGTGATCCGTAAGTCCACCAACCTGCTGTTAACCAGAACGCTCAGTAACTGTCTGCAGTACGCAATGAAGAAGAAGAACGTGGGACTGGCTGAGGTAAGAGTGGGTGTCGGTCTTTCTATAAATAATGGGGTCAATGTGTGATATTGGGATCAACATTTCAAAATGGTAAAAAAAATAAAAATAGCAGTTCCACATCTGTACTTAAAGAAATATATGCAAATTGGCCACTCAGGAACATTGGATGTTGTCTTGGTTAGCAGCTCCAGTGTATATTTGGCCTTGTGTTTTAGGTTATTTTGCTGCTGAAATTGTGAATTTGTCTCCCAGTGTCTGTTGGAAACCAGACTGAACCATTTTGCCTGTGTTTAGCTGTATTCCGTTTTTTTTATCCTAAACAAATTCTCCCTAGTCCTTGCTGATGACAAGCATACCCATAACATGATGCAGCCACCACCATGCTTGGAAATATAAAGAGTGGTACTCAGGGATGTGTTGTTATTGCCCCAAACTTAACACTTTATATTCAGGACACAGAAGGGGGTTTATTTGAGATATTCTTTAAAGAGGTGGGGTTTCAGATGTTTTCAGAAGATGGGCAGGGACTCTGCTGTCCTAGCTTCAGGGGGAAGATGGGCAGGGACTCTGCTGTCCTAGCTTCAGGGGGAAGATGGGCAGGGACTCTGCTGTCCTAGCTTCAGGGGGACAGAGAAAAGCTTGGACTGGGCTGAGCGGGAGCTGCCCTCCCATTGGAGTGGGAGGGCTAAGAGACCTGAAGTGGCAGTTCCTCTCGGGTTGGGGTGTATGGTTTGAGCGTAGCCTGAAGGTAGGGAGGGGCAGTTCCTCTCGGGTTGGGGTGTAGGGTTTGAGCGTAGCCTGAAGGTAGGGGGGCTGTTCCTCTCGGGTTGGGGTGTAGGGTTTGAGCGTAGCCTGAAGGTAGGGAGCGGCAGTTCCTCTCGGGTTGGGGTGTAGGGTTTGAGCGTAGCCTGAAGGTGGGGAGGGGCAGTTCCTCTCGGGTTGGGGTGTAGGGTTTGAGCATAGGAAAGTACCATGGGCTTGTAGTGGATGTGAGCTTCGACATGGAAGTCAGTGGAGTGTGTGGAGCAGCGGTGTGACATGGAAGAGCTTGGGACGGTTGAACGCCAGGCGGGTTGCAGCGTTCTGGATAAATTGCTGGTGTCTGAAAGAACCGTGTTCGTGTCAGTCACTCAATATTTCTTGCTTTATCGCTCTCTCGCTCTCTCTCTCTCTCCATCTGTCTTTTTGTCTGTCTTTTATCCTCTCTCTTTCTCGGTCTTAGGTACTTTTCTCAAACTCTCTATTTGGAGTGTGTTTGTTCTGTGAGCGACAGAAATGCGACAGTATGAGAGTTAATGAGATCCTCGAGTGTTAAAGGAAGGGGTTGCTAGGGGGGGTTGCTATGAGGTAAAAACCATTGTGACCCTCCCTCAGTAAGGAGGAATGAGAGTGTTAATATATAGAATGTATCTATATGCACCAGTGAATTAGATCATCAGAGTATTCCGTGTGAAACACACTGAGAAAATCTCCCTGCCAATAGGTACTTAATCACAGTGGGAGTCTGTTCCTTCTTTTACTAGACCAAAAGTGGTACCTGCTGCCTCGGTATCGACGGGCCTACCCTTTCTACTCGTAGAATCGCAGTGCTGCCCCGGTATCGACGGACCTACCCTTTCTACTCGTAGAATCGCAGTGCTGCCCCGGTAGCGACGGACCTACCCTTTCTACTCGTAGAATCACAGTGCTGCCCCGGTAGAGACGGACCTACCCTTTCTACTCGTAGAATCGCAGTGCTGCCCCGGTAGTGACGGACCTACCCTTTCTACTCGTAGAATC
>NW_019947444.1:0-6323 GCF_002910315.2 Salvelinus sp. IW2-2015 | reverse complement strand
ACTCGTAGAATCGCAGTGCTGCCCCGGTAGAGACGGACCTACCCTTTCTACTCGTAGAATCGCAGTGCTGCCCCGGTAGCGACGGGCCTACCCTTTCTACTCGTAGAATCGCAGTGCTGCCCCGGTAGCGACGGGCCTACCCTTTCTACTCGTAGAATCGCAGTGCTTGTCTGTGGCCAACAACTTGACTTTGAGCCAATCAGAGAGCACGAAACCCCACGTGGGGGAGGCACCAAAAGAATTTGTAAATATATTTGTCGTACAATCCACGGATGAGCCAGTGACACTTCATGTGCAATGTAGGCTATGGGGTGGTAGCTAGCTAAGTGCACAGATACAATGCACACAACACTAAATACTTCCTCCAAGCTAACTAAACACTGTAGCTAGTATTGACATATTTAAATCACAATGGATTAGCTAGTTTTCCATGAAACCGCTGCCTAGTTAGTCTAGTGTCCTTAGCTAGCTAGCTTAGGACACTGCACTAATATACTTACATTAGCTAGCTAGCTAAACATTTGGCTATGGGCTGGCACTGGCATTATGAGATATTGAGAGTGAATTAAGAATTTTCATTGTCATTTTGCTAGGTAGTTATCTAGCCTGGGTCATTTGGCTAGTTTTTAACATGGCCTTTCTACAAAATAGCAACATTATCGCAGCTAGCTTGGAATCTAGACCTTAAGTATACGGACATGCATTGCCAAACAACGCTACTGCCACTTTCTGGTTTGGAGTCTTTTAACAAGGCTGAGTGACTGATGACTTTAAAGGTCTTTGCTGTGTGACACTGTTCAGAGATGCTAAGTATCGTAGACAGGGAAACGTTTGACAATCCTACCTTTTTGTCTGAGCTTTTAAAGAGGATATTGGGGAATGTTTGGATATGTTGCTTATGAGGTCTCTGAGGTGTCCCTCTGCCTGATCACGTGTGTGTGTGTGTGTGTTAGCTGGTTCAGGTGATCATCAACACGACCCAGCTGGAAGCATCATGTGTTTACCTGGAGGAGTTCATCTCCAACATCACTAATGTTCCCCCCGATACCGCCAACGCCACCAAGCTCTATGGCACGTCCACGTTTAAGGTATGCTCATGCACAAGCAGACTCTCTCTCCCCATCCTTCTCTCCATCCACCACTTGTCTTTTCTTAAAGCAGACTCTCTCTCCCCATCCTTCTCTCCATCCACCACTTGTCTTTTCTACAAGCAGGACTTCCCACTTCTCTCATCCACCCACCTCTCTCTCTAAGCCCGTCTCTTCACCTCGTCCCACCACTTGCTTTTTTTACAAGCACACTCTCTCTCCCCATCCTTTCTCTCCATCCCCATTTGTCTTTCTTTACAAGCACTGATTTTGCAGATAGAAGCTTTCTTGAGTAAAGTTTTACTTTTTACTGTGATATGTGGGGATGATTACCTTAATTGAATGAACTGACTGTAAAAAGTACGAGCGCCCAGCGATATTATCGTCCGATATAAGCATTTCACAGAAATATTGAATCGTGTCTCGTATTCACTCAGATACATTGCTGATATATATACACTAACATAAACCAAAAAACAAAAAAAACATTTAAAATACTTTCAATGGTGTGCCTGACGAGGAGAGCTGCCTCAATGCTCAGTCATTCAGCCTATGGTCACAATGCCCACAGCCTTAATGTATTTGAATATTAAAATAATTAAAAGTAACACTTCGTCACCAAGCAAGCAGCGCCTCCTCAATTCTCACTTAATTAACATTAGCCTGATAGCTAGCTTCTATAGCAACGGGTCCTTAGCGCTACTATTCCTAGCCAGATAGCTAGTTAGCTAGCTACGTTAGCTAGCAATCTGTGCTTACTTATGATCCAACTGGCCCAAAGTGAACACGTGTCTTTGATATAAAATAAGCACGTGTCTGTCCATTATGTTTTATGAAAGGAAAGAAGAAAGAAAGTTTCTTACAGAAAAAACATCTGTAACTGAACTGCTAGCTTAGGTGCTTGTCATAGGTTTCCATAAAGGTTTGTTTCTACATGACCCTATGACTGTTGTAACACTAGTAAACGTCTCTGAAAGACACAATCGCTGATGCGCTGACACTCTAGGCTGCAGTTCCAAACTGAAAGTAGATTGCCCTAAAATCCCTCGGCTGCCTAAAACCCTCGGCCCTAAACCCTCGGCCCTAAACCCTCGGCCCTAAACCCTCGGCCCTAAACCCTCGGCCCTAAACCCTCGGCCCTAAACCCTCGGCCCTTGAATGACGTTTTACATCGTCACATCCGAGTGTACCTTAAATGTGCCTTGCCCAAGCGAGGGAGAGTAATGTTTGGAGAGGCAAAGTCCTTGGTGGAAATCATGAAGTTGAGTTTAACAACAACCAACCTAGAGCTAGCTATTTTATGTACCCAGCAAGCTAAGTAGCTAGTTGGGACTCCTGTCAGGTAGTTGGCTACCCGTAGCTGGGAAGCTAGTTTTATAGTTTGGTCATTTATTCCAATACATTTCAGAATTCCCCAAAATATGTTCATGAAGCTAGCTACGTTTTATAGGCTCCTCACTACGAGACTAAACCAATTTGTCAACTCTAAAATCAATGTCGTGTATGTATATATATATATATATTTATTTTACCAAACTAGCTTCATAATTTGGTCTGACATGCCGAAAATGCATCCGTGTTGATTGAATTTGGCAGTTCACGGCCACCGGAGTTTGACACGTGACTAGAGTTTGCAATGATTTGTGGGTCATATCAACCATACAACTGATCAAAGTTTTTCACTCGCTCCGTCGAGCTAAATCGAGTGTCCCGAGAGGACTACTTTTTGTGTGTTATTCACCCGATGTTTGTCAGATGGAGCCACAACCTTATTGGTTAATATTTGCCATTTAACTCTGCTAGATTACATTTATCAATAACAGCACTATTCGTAAATTTTTTTTTACTGTGATTTTAGTAAACATAAATCTATTATAATCAAGACATGGGCGGAATACATCATGTTTATCTTGAACATATATAAAGGAAACGTTTTCGTCACGATTGATGTTTATCGCTTTTAGGACACCAATAGGGACGTGTCGGACGTGAACACAAACGTAGAGGAATTGATAGACCTGTTCCGTGTATTCAACAGCTGAGGTGGGAGCTCTGGCTTGTTTTTTCATACCGTTCCTACCATCGTCAGCTTCCTCTTGAGGAGCTCCTGTCCCAACTTGTGCAGAGTAAGAAAGTCAGCGTATGTGATGTTGTGTCACATCCAGGACAACCTGCATCCCTTGGTTCTTCTCAGGGGGCTCCTCCACCTGGCTTCCCCGTATGCACTTGCAAGTTCCACACATATGATGAAGCAGCATCACAGGCAGCCCAGATCTTGATTCCATATTTTGGTGGGTTTAGACTGGGTTATGATTAACTATGCTGAAGGGGAAGGTGGGGTCTCGTAAAGTGCATAAGCTGCTCATCAACAGTACGTTGGGCTTCCGGGTTGTAATACAGAGGAAGGCGGTCCCAACCATTGTTGGTACAACCTAGACGTGATTGCCAGCGTGTCAGCCCTATGGGATTAGTCTGGTGCGTTGTTACCGCCGAGCTGGTCGGGTGTCCTCGGTTTTATCGGAGGCTGATTAATCAGGCAGCGACAATAATGCGTGGAAGTTTTACAGAGACATTGTTTGCACGAAATGTTCTCTGCCCAGTTTCTGCCATCACCACAGGGTTCTGTGATTCCCATTAGGATCTGAAAACACCAGCAAGGATAAGAACCTCAAAGTATGTCAATGACTTTGGTCCATCTCCTTCCATCTCTTCCAAAGCCATAATGCTTCCCCTCAAAATGAGATGACAGTCCAGAATGATTATTCTGGGATGGCTGTCTGGGGCGAACAGGTTCGAGAAGAAGCTGTCATGAGTAACGCGTCTCATGCGTCGGTCATGGTTGTACTCCTTTATCACTCATTGAGCCATGTCAATGTTGAGTGTTAGTTCATTCTTGGACATCGAAGATCATTGTCAAGCTAAAAAATATATATATATATCCACCCATTCAGGATTTTCTTCTAGCGGTCTTGACGGCTTGTTTCTGGTTTGTCTGACTGTTTGACGGGCTCTGGTTCTGGTGCTTGCGCTGAATTAGTGGTTCGACTGTGACAGTGCTTGGTTCTGGTGCTGTACGGCTAGGTCGGGCTGACTGTTGACATCTGTCGGGCGGCTGTGACGGGGCTGGTTCTGGTCTGTGTTGAGCTTACATGTTGGTTGGTCTGACTGGGCTGTCGTGGGGCGCTGCCGACTTTCTGGTGGGTGGTGCACGGGCCTGGTTCTGGGGCTGGCGCCTGCTGAGCGCTGCGTTCTGGGGTGCTTAGGCTGCTGACATGGCTGGTTTGGGGGCTGGCTGCTATGGGGCTTGGTTTGCTGGCGCTGGCTGCTGAGGAGCTGGTTCTGGGGCTGTCATGCGGCGTGGCCTGCTACTGTGTTGTGTCTGTGGTTCACTGTTGTGATGGGCTGGTTCTGGGGCTGGCTGCTGACGGGGCTGGTTCTGGCTGCTGTGACATGTGGTTGACGGGCTGGTGTCTAGGTGGTGCTGGGCTGGCTGCTGACGAAGGCTGGTTTGCCTGGGGCTGGCTGCGAAGGCTGGTTCTTGGGGCTGGCTGAGCTTGTAACGGTGCTGGTCTGGTGCTGGGCACGTCTGTGCTGAGTCTGGACAGCCTCTACTTCTGGTCTGGAGGCTGAGCCTCTGCTGACGGGGCCTGATCGCTTTTCATGGATTCTTTCTTTTTCTTTTTGGTTCTGGGGTCTGGTTCGCTTTGACGGGTCTTGGTTCTTCGGGGGCTTGACCGTTTGACGGTCGCTGTTTCGGGTGCTCCTGGGCTGCTGACGGGACTGTTTTGGGGCTGGCTGCTGAAGGGCTGGTTGGGGATGGTTGGTGACGGGGCTGGTATTCCGTCCCGTATAGTTGGGCCATTAAACGGAGGGACTAGTGGGTGCTGATTTCGGGCTGGTTCTGCGCGTTCCGCTACGGGCTCCATGCTGACGGGCCCCTGGTTTCTGGGGCTGGCTGAGCATTTCATCCTTGTCTTTTACCACTCGGGACTGTTGTCTATGACACTCCAGAATTTAGAGCCAGAGACATGAATAACTCATATTCAGAAAAGCATATCTTCATCTTCATTGTGGAAGACGAGGCTCCTCTCTCACACCAAGACTTCTCTCTCTGACAAAAAACTGATTATCTAAGACCTTGAGGCAGAGACGTGGTCTTTTTGCCAGGGGACTGATTAGTGGGTTCAGAGTCCAGAGAAAAGTCCACACATGCAAAGCCCTGCATTCTTATATATTGGTTGTCTTTGGCCCTCACGCTCGCGGGCCAAACTTTGCTTCTTAGGACGAGGCGTAGTGGAAGGTGTGGTGGATAGATTAACTGCAACTTTTTTCCCCAAGTGTATGCGTAACGGATTCTGTTGGGCTAGCTTCAGCCGCAGAAGTAACAGTGTAGTGTAGTTAATCATGACACACTAATCAAGAAAGGTAAATGTTAGTGAGGTACGAGATAAATGAGACTAGACAGTCGCAACAGCAAGCACGACGTGGGCAGGAGAGCCAGACGGGCAGGGAGAGCAAGACGGGCAGGGAGACAGAGCGGGCAGGGAGAGACAGGTCGGGCAGGGAGACGAGGGGAGCGAGGGAGAAAGGACGGGCAGGGACGGCAGACGGGCAGGAGGCTAGACCGGGCAGGAGACGGCGGGCAGGGGGAGACGGGCAGGAGGCAGACGGGCAGGGAGGCAGACGGGCAGGGGGGCAGCGGGCGGGAGGCTAGGCGGGCAAGGGAGAGGCGGCAGGGATACAGGCGGACAGGGAGACAGGCGGCAGGGAGACGAGGCGGGCGGAGACAGGGGGCCAGGGACAGGCGAGCGGCAGAGCCTTGCGTCTTGTCTGAACCATGCCCCTAGCTCTACACTCCTCCCTGGTCCTGGAGTGCACCACCAGTATTGGCAAGGGAGCATTAAGAAGACCGGCGGATGTATTAATACAAGCATTGAATGGGAAATGGCAAATCTGTGAGCATAGGCCGTTTTTTTTCACGTGGGCTGGCGAAGGGGAACTGCGTAGAAACGGGCAGATAGGGGCGGAGAAAGAAAGAGCGGACTCTATCTGGGTCTAAGCGACTCATATCTTGTAGGGGATAAGAGTCTTTTAGTGGTGACAGAATTTTAGGCCTAGTGTAAAAAATTGTAAATATAAACTAAGTTTTACGTCTTGTTTTCAGGACCTGAGCCGGATAGCGGAATGTAGGTATTGATGCGGGCTACAAATGAATAGCCGCAAACAATGTATGAT
>NW_019947443.1:11732-22116 GCF_002910315.2 Salvelinus sp. IW2-2015 | reverse complement strand
GGGTGTCCATTTTTGGTCAGTGTCAGTGGAGGAAAGGGAGAGTGGGGCTCTGCTCTCTCCCTCTGCTGAGATTGACCGTTAGATGCAGGCAACATCAGCCCTGKAAAATAAAAAAAAAGCTCACTCAGCTGTGCTTCACAAGTAATACAACAACAGATCTTTTTACCGGTGTGATCATATAGCCTACCTACATTTTTTACAAATATGTATTTTTAAATGGCCTGAACAACAATGCATTGACAGGGCAATTCAAGCAAAGCAAATATGCAGTGATAATGTATTGGGCCAATAGCCTACTGCACAAACCTCATTGTTACAGAACTGTTTTTAATTCGTTATTGTTGCATAGGCTTACATTTTTTTAAGTCATGTTAAAAAATATCTGAGCAGTAGATCTCAGCTTGCTTTTTGACTCAGAAATTGATCTTGACTCAGAAAAGGTCGGTGACCACTGTTCTAGAGTTTTCCCTGTTAACACTATCAATGTTTCCTTTTAGTGTGGCAATTGTGATTGAATAAACGCAATATTAGCCACTTTCAATGTAACATTGACGAAACAAACTATGCAAGATATTTTGTTGTAGGCGTCGGAGTAGGATTCTATTGCAATGACACACACTACGCAGCCGTACTCTATACAGAACGGTGTGGCATAACCAAATCAGAGCTGCAGTAGACCTATATACAAATAGACCATTGCCATATATGGATCTGCCCCATTCACTTTGAACTGGACCGTGTTTACAGCATGAGCAGGTGAGTAGATGTGCTTGTTTTGAGATCAAAGTGAGAGCTAGAGCTGTATGTAGCCACGTGTGCACATTTTGTTCATATCCTTTGCTAGTTAGTGGGTTGAATGGTAGGCCACTCTGGTAGGTCTACATTATGATAAAAAGCCACAGTATTCTACATTTATTTAACCTTTTATTTAGCTAGGCAAGTCAGTAAAGAACAAATTCTTATTTACAATAACAGCCTAGGAACAGTGGGTTGAACTGCCTTGTTCAAGAGCAGAACAACAGATTTTTACCTTGTCAGCTCGGGCGATTCGATCTAGCAACTTTTCAGTTACTGGCCCCACGCTCTAAACACTGCTCGTCCCAACATGTCCACTGTACATTCTCAGTGTCACAGAAAACGCACATTGGAATTTGCACAGACTTTCACAAGTTCAAGTTCTTGCCCTCAACAGACCTGAAATTTGCTCAGTGCCCCAAAAAATTTGAGGAAACATTGCATGGAAACCTTCAATGGCACCTTTTTTTTTTGCTCTGAAAAACCTCAACAGTTCAACAGAGACAACCCTGCTTTCCATTGACCTATATATGTTCAGTTTCTTCTCCATTACTATATCAATCATAATGTATGACATGTAGATAACCCTCACATGACTGATGCTTTAAACGTACAGTACATTCAGCATTCAGGGCTCCCAAGTGGCGCAATGGTCGAGGCACTGCATCTCAGGCAAGAGGTGTCACTACAGTCCCTGGTTTCGAATCCAGGCTGTACACATCCGGCCGTGATTGGGAGTCCCATAGGGCGGTGCACAATTAGCCTAGCGTCGTCCGGTGGAGGCCGTCCATTGTAAATAAGAATTTGTTCTTAACCGACTTGCCTGGTTAAATGAAATGAATAGATTAAAACCATGTATGTCTCTTTCTAAATGTCATTCTTTGTACAGACTTGGATCTAAATACCTTATGCTGCAACTCTACATTTAGCCCTGCCCGGTCCCTACTGTCCAGAGCTGTGACAAAAGGAGCACAGACCTGCAGGTGTCATTCTTTTCCATATGCCCTGGTCTTTAAGTAGTGGATTACATAGGGAACAACTTTATTTGGGCCTCTGTGCGGATTCCGGTCTGCTACTACTACATCGCTGCAACATCCATGGTTCAACTGCTGTCCCAAAGCACAATACAAAACTGAGACAGATACAACTGTATTAGGAGAGTAATCTTCTTTCACTCCATAACACAGCGAAGAGTATCGGTTGCAAATGCTTACCGCTCATGGCCCAATACATAAACCCAATATGCTACCGCTCATGGCCAATACATAACCAAATATGCTACCGTCATTGCGCAATACATAACCCAATATGCTACCGCTCATGGCCAATACATAAACCCAATATGCTCGGCTCCACAGCCTCTACCAAGACACAGTTTATACCCGACATAACCCAATTATGCACATGTCTATCGCCCCACACAACCATGCTAACGCTAACCCACTATAGCCGTCATGCCTACAATACAACATTCATACACCCAATGAGAACAGTTTATAGCCAGTACATAACCCAATATGCTACCGCTCATGGCCCCAATACATTACCCCAATATGCTACCGCTCATGGCCAATACATACCCAAGTTATGGCTACGAGCTCAAGCCCAGTACATAACCCATGAGCAACAGTTTATAGCCCAGTTACATAACCAATTGATGCTACCGCTCATGGGCCCACGTACATCCCAATATGCTCAGCTCGATAGCCAGTACATAACCCAATGGGCAACAGTTTATAGCCCAGTACAACACCAATATTGCTACCGGCTCATGGCCCAATACATTACCCAAATATGTACCGGCTCATGGCCCAAATACATTACCCAATACTGCTACCGCTCATGGCCCAATACATACCCAATATTTGCTACCGCTCATGGCCCATATACATAACCCAGATATGCTACCGGCTCATGGCCCAATACAACCCCAATACTACTCTGGCAGTCATCCCAATCCTCGCTCATGGCCCAATACCTAACCCAATAATGCTACGCTCATGGCCAAACCCAAAGACCGCTATACAACATAACCCAAATATGCTTACCGCTCATGGGCCAATACATAACCCAATATGCTACCGCTCATAGCCCAATACATAACCCATGAGCAAACAGTTTTATAGCCCGCCAGTACATAACCAATATGCTACCCTCATAGCCCAGTACATAACCCAATGAGGCAACAGTTTATAGCCCAGTACATAACCCAATATGCTACCGCTCATGGCCCAATACATTACCCAATATTCTACGTCATGGCCCAATTACATGACCCAAGTATGCTTATCCGCTCATGGCGCAAATACAGTACCCCAAATTGCTACCGCTCATGGCGCCCAATACATACCCAATATGCTACCGCTCATGGCCCAATACATAACCCATGCCAATTGCTACCGCTCATGGCCAATACATAACCCAATAATGCTACCGCTCATTGGCCCACTACATACCCAATATGCTACCGCGTCATAGCCCAATACATACCCAATATGCTACCTGCTCATAGCCCAATAAATAAGCCAATATGCTACCGGCTCATGGCCCAATAACATACCCCAATATGCTACCGCTCATGGCCACTACAACGAGCCCAATATGCTACCGCTCATGGCCCATACATACCCCAATATGCTACCGCTCATGGCCCAAATACATACCCCCAATATGCTTAACAGCTCATGGCCCAAATAATACCCAAATATGCTACCGCTCATGGACCCAATACATAACCCAATATGCTACGCCCGTCATATGGCCCAATACATAACCCAATATGCTACCGCTCATGGGCCCGCAATACATTTACCCAATATGCTTACCGCTCATGGCCCAATACTAACACAATATGGCTAACCTGCTCATGGCCCAGTAACAACCCAAATATGCTACCGCTCATGGCCCAATACATAACCCAAAGCTACCGCTCATGGCCCAATACATTAACCAATAATGCTACCGCTCATGGCCCAATACATTAACCAATATGCTACCGCTTCATGGTCAAGACATAAACCAAATGCTACCGCTCATGGGCCCAATACATAAACCCAATATGCTACCGCTCATGGCCCAATACATTACCCAATATGCAACCGCTCATGGCCAATACATAACCCAATAGGCTACCGCTCATGGCCCACTACATAACCCCAATATCACCCATGACTAAAAAATGCTACGCTCATGGCCAATACAAACCCAATATGCTACCGCTCATTGGCCCAATACATACCCCAATATGCTACCGCTCATGGCCCAATACATACCCCATATCTAAGCTCATGCCCAATACATACCCAATATGCTACCGCTCATGGCCAATACATAACCCAATATGCTACCGCTCATGGCCCAATACATAACCCAATATGCTACCGCTCATGGCCCAAACATTACCCAATATGCTACCGCTCATGGCCCAATACATAACCCAATATGCTACCGCTCATGGCCCAATACATAACCCAATATGCTACCGCTCATGGCCCAATACATAACCCAATATGCTACCGCTCATGCCCAATACATTACCCAATATGCTACGCTCATGGCCCAATACATAACCCAAAGCTACCGCTCATGGCCCCAATACATAACCCAATATGCTACCGCTCATGGCCCATACATAACCCAATATGCTACCGCTCATGGCCCAATACATTACCCAATATGCTACCGGCTCATGGCCCAATACATAACCCAATATGCTAACCGCTCATGCCCCACTACATAACCCAATATGCTACCGCTCATGGCCAATACATTACCCAATATGCTCCGCTCATGGCCCAATACATTAACCCAATATGCTACAGTTTATAGCCCAGTACATAACCCAATGAGCAACAGTTTATAGCCCAGTACATAACGCAATGAGCTACAGTATTATAGCCCATACATAACCCAATGAGCTACAGTTTAAAGCCCAGTACATAACGCAATGAGCTACAGTTTATAGCCCAGTACATAACGCAATGAGCTACAGTTTATAGCCCAGTAGCATAACCCATTGATCAACAGTTTATAGCCAGTACATAACGCAATGAGCTACAGTTTATAGCCCAGTACATAACCCAATGAGCTACAGTTTAAAGCCCAGTACATAACGCAATGAGCTACAGTTTATAGCCCAGTACATAACCCAATGAGCTACAGTTTATAGCCCAGTACATACCCAATGAGCTACAGTTTATAGCCCAGTACATAACGCAATGAGCTACAGTTTATAGCCCAGTACATAACCCATGAGCTACAGTTTATAGCCCAGTGCATAACCAATGAGCTACAGTTTATAGCCCAGTACATAACGCAATGAGCTACAGTTTATAGCCCAGTACAATACCAATTGAGCTACATTTATAGCCCAGTGCAAACCCATGAGCTACAGTTTATAGCCCAGTGCATAAACCAATGAGCTACAGTTTATAGCCCAGTACATACCCAAATGAGCTACAGTTTATAGCCCAGTACATACCCCAAATGAGCTACAGTTTATAGCCCAGTACATAACGCAATGAGCTACAGTTTATAGCCCAGTACATAACCCATTGAGCTACAGTTTATAGCCCAGTGCATAACCCAATGAGCTACAGTTTATAGCCCAGTACATAACCCATTGAGCTACAGTTTATAGCCCAGTGCATAACCCAATGAGCTACAGTTTATAGCCCAGTGCATAACCCAATGAGCTACAGTTTATAGCCCAGTGCATAACCCAATGTCAACCCTATGTATTACTCTTCATGAATAGTAGGTATGTTATGTTTAGTGGAAGTACATTTCTCCACTGTTTGATAACAGATCGATAGTTTCTTTATTATTCATGTGGGTCGATCCACAAATAGAAGACATCATGTGTCCCCTTGATATTTTAAGTAGAACTTGTGCACCAGTATAGAATGTAAAAAGGTTGTTATATTAGATTAAGTGCCCTTTAATATAGACCACATGGAAAATTCAATGAAGCAGCTTTATTTTTATATGAATAAAAACTTTGCTAAAGTGCCAGAAATCTGCATTTTGACATTTCCCTCGTCAAGTTTTTCCCGACTTCTAGGAAAATGTTTAACCCATTTAACCCCGTGTATTTCTCCAAGTTTTCACCGTCATTGTTAAGCCCTAGTTRTGTTCTTGCTTTGACAAAGTCATTCTGAAGATGATTCTTTGTATAAGGTGATTTGTGATTTAGTTATGTCTGTCCCTCATTTTAAGGTCAACTGAAGGTTTTTAATATGGTAAAACTATTTATTTTAAAATATATTTTTAAAGAAACATTGAACATATAATAGTCAAATCATAGTGTAAAAGCAGGCACGCTGGTTCTACTCTTTCTGTCGATTTCCAGGTGTTTTGGGGAAACTGACCACGTCGAGCATCACACGTCCAGCCAGGTCTCCCGTGATGCAAGTCAGTATTTGACGTTCATCCATGTCTGAGGATGTCGGGAGATGACGTGGAAACCGGCCTCTAGGGGCAACACTACCTTCAAGTAGGTTTTGGTTTTGCTAGGGCATTGTGGACGGGGATCAATATTCCTCTCAGTCTAGATACCAACACGCTGTATACCCCTTTCGAACCTGGACTTGAGATAAACACTTATCCTCTCTGTCAGATCCCCGGAGACCTTTCTGAACCTGGTCTGGATCAATAATCCTGACGTTCATGTACCACCAAGATATGACCACCAGGATGGACCCGTCTAACCGTCAATAATCCTCGTCTAAACCAGATACCATGGAGACTCCTCTTGATCCTGTGCATTGGATAATAAAATCCATACTGTCAAGAACGCAGAACCTTCTCTGACCTGGATTGGATCAATATCCTCTTCTGTTCAGTATGAGACCCTGGAGAAAAGGAAAGACTTTCTAAACCTGCCAGAGGAATAATATCTCCTCATTGTCAGTATAACAGGATGACCTCTAGACTCCTGGTCTGGCACTCCCAATAATCCCTTATGACTAGATAACAGGAGACCCTCTGACCTGGCCTGGATCAATATAACCCTCCTCTGTCTAGATATCAGGGAAAGACCCTTTCTAAAACCTGGCTTGGATCAAATTATCCTCTTGTTCAGATACCAGGAGACTTCCTGACCTGGCTGGATCATATATCCCTCTCTAACAGAACTGATAACCGAAGAAAGAGACCCTCTTGACCTGTGCTGGGATCAATAATACTCATCTGTCAGATACCAGGAAGTACGCCTCCGAACCGAGCTGAGATCAAATATTCGTCCTGTCAGATTACCAGGAGACGCCTACTGACTCTGGAGCTTGGAATCAATATATGCTCTTCCTGGTCAGATAAAGCCAGGTATGACCTTATTAACCTGGCTGGATCAATATCCTCTTCTGTCAGATACCAGGAGACCTCCTCTGACCTGGCTGGATCAATCATCCTCTCTGTCAGATACGAGGAGACGCCTCTGAACCTGGCTGGATCAATTCCTCTCTGTCAGATACCAGGAATCTTACCCCTGGTTATACTCTCTTCAAACCAGAACTACGGCTGGATCCAATAATCCTCTTGCTTGTCAGTGACCTAACTCGGCTAGACATCCCTCTGCAGATCCAGGACCCTGACTGGGCTGGATCACAATTATCCTACTCTGTAGACTCCACCAGGACAGACCTCTCTGACCGGCTAGTGCAATATGATCTCTCATCACTGTCAGATGCCAGGAGACCCCTCTCGACCTGGCTGACTCAATATCCTCTCTGTCAGATACTGCGCAGGACACCCCTCTGACCTGGCTGGAGATCAATATCCTCTCTGTCCAGCATATGAGCAGTGCCGCCCTCTGAACCTGGCTGGATCAAATATCTCGGTATTCTGGTACAGATACCCCTCAAGGAGACCCCTTCTGACCTGGCTGGATCAATATCCTCTCTCGGTCAGTACCAGGAGAACTCTACCTGGCTGGATCAATATCTCTCTCTGTCAGATACCGGAGACCCTCTGACCTGGCTGGATCAATATCCTCTCTGTCAGATACCGAGGAGACCCCTCTGACCTGTGGATCAATATCCTCTCTGTCAGATACCAGGAGAACCCCTCTGAACCTGGCTGGATCAATATCTCTCTCTGTTCAGATACCAGAGAGCCCCTCTAACCTGCGCTGGATCAATATCCTCTCTGTCAGATACCAGAGACCACCTCTGACCTGGCTGGATCAATATCCTCTCTAACAGATACCAGGAGACCCTCTCTGACCTGGCTGGATCAATATCCTCTCTGTAAAGATACCAGGGAGATCCCCTGACCTGGCTGGATCAATATATCCTCTCTGTCAGATACCAGGAGACCCTTTCTAACCTGGCAGTGGAATAAAATATGACTTTCTGTCAATTTCCAGGAATTACCAGGAGACCTTCTGAGACCTGGGCTGGATTAGATATCCTGTCTAACAATACCAGGAGACCCTCTGACCCTGGCTGGTATCACATAACAATCCTCTTCTGTCAGATACCTCACATCGTCTCTCTTTACAACTGGACTCACAGGTGATAATAGAGTTTACATAGTTGTGTGTGTGTTGTGTGTGTGTGTGTGTGTGTGTGTGTGTTGCTGGTGTGTGTTGTGTGTGGTGTGTGTGTGTGTGTGTGTGTGTGTGTGTGTGTGTGTGTGTGTGTGTGTGTGTGTGTGTGTGTGTGTGTGTGTGTGTGTGTTGTGTGTGTGGATTGGGATTGGTGGGTGGGTGGGTGTGTGTGGGTGGTGTGTGTGGGGTGGGTGGTGGGATTGTGTGTGCGCGTGCATGTTGGTGTGTGTGTGGAGTGTGCCAGTGTTGTGTGTGTGTGTGTGTCTTGCTCTCTATATGCTGTTGATCCAACACTACTGTTATCAAATGGGAGATCAAGTTGCAGTTATTTCATATATATAATTTATATGGTCCAGAACATGCATGTGGAAGGCCTTAGATCTGACTGCTTATGTGCTCGCTTATCATAATGATCTTGTAGTTGTACACCCATCGTCGACAAATCGGCTACGTCGACTACAATCGCAACAGCCTACAAGCTATTATCGGCAGCACCGCAACTGTACGAGCTATAGTGACTGAGCACAATGGCACTATCAAAAAATAGCATTACGTTCAACAGGCTGATATTAGAAGCGATAGGAACTTCAAATGGGTCGCGCTCGATTGCCACAGGTCTTTGGTACTAAAATCTTCCAAACCCTGACAATGCCAAGTTTAATCACAACGCTCCCACATAGCTTTGAACTCCGTGAGACTAAGATCCAGCCTCAAAGGCTGAAGACCAATGGAATTTGACTCGTCGGTTTTCTCACATGTTGTAAAGGAAGCCAGGAAGCAATCCTTTTTCTTTTTTTTCCACTCATGTCCTTGTGCCACCGCCTTATCTGACCCTTCAAAGACCAACGGAACAAACAGTTGTGATGCAACCTGCCTCTTGTCTATTTTGTGTTGATATGATGGGATCAAGACAGGCTACAGTTCACAGCTGTAAACGGCCGGCCAAAGCAGATCACAAATCATCTTAAGCTAAAAGGAAGAACCATAAGCACAACACACACACACACACACACACACACACACACAACACACACACACACACACACACACACCACACAACACACACACCACACACACACACACACACACACACAGCACACTCACACACACACAAACACACACCACCACTGGGAGAGCATAGAAAACTGGGTCGTTGCACAATAAGTAGGCTATGGTATGTTTTATATTTCAACAAAAACTGCCAGTCGGCAGTTTAAATGAGACTTGTCTCAACAGCCTACCTGGTTAAATAAAGTGACTTTTTTTCTTTCCTTTATGTTTATTTCTCTTCATAAAGGTCACATGTTCAACTTCGCATAAAAAAAAACATTTTTCCCAACTCAAGAGGTTATAAAGTACAGACGTAAGGTTTCCATGGTTAACATCAGCCATACAATCCACATGTGATGGAGCGAATGGACAGCTTGTTGTGTGCAACCAGAAGGGAAATGGAATAAACTTCACCAAAATTATACAATGATGTTAAACCATTTCTAGCCTGTCTACTACTGGTAACAGGGTTATGACATGTATCAACTAGCTCTCACAGCTTGAACGTTAGAATTAACCGTCATCACCATGTAACAGGGTTGACATGTAACACTACCATCACAGCCCACGTCAGAAATTAGACGTTAATCCATATCTTCAATCTAAAGTTGTGCAAATGACACATTCAGAAGTTTTAGTAAGTGTTACAATGTTAGTAGGCATTAACTCTGGAATGTAAGGTGTAGTGACTTAAGGATTGGAGCAGCTGTTAACGTTAGTTAAGGTTTAGGCAATTAACTCTGAAATGGTTAAGGTAAGGGTTAAGGTTAGGCATTAACTCTATGGAATGGTTAAGGTTGGCTTAACGGAACTTAAAACAAAATTCTCAAAAACAACTTTCTATCGCTGGATTCAAACTTGCACAATTTGGAATCAGAAACAGATGCTTACGCCCATCCGCCATCCGTCCACAATGCCCTAGCAACGACCATCCCCTGTCCACAATCCCTAGCAACGACCATCACCGTTCACAATTTCCCTAGCAACGACCAT
>NW_019947443.1:0-8133 GCF_002910315.2 Salvelinus sp. IW2-2015 | reverse complement strand
ATATATATACACACACACACACACACACACACACACACAACACACACACCACACACACACACACACACACACACACACACACACACCACACACACACAACACACAACACACAACACACAGGAGACCCCTCTGACCTGGCTGGATCAATATCCTCTCTGTCAGATACCAGGAGACCCTCTGACCTGGCTGGATTAATATCCTCTCTGTCAGATACCAGGAGACCCCTCTGACCTGCTGGATCAATATCCTCTCTAACAGATACGAGGAGACCCTCTGACCGGCTGGATCAATATCCTCTCTGTCAGATACCAGGAAACCCCTTCTAACCCAGCTGGATCAATATCCTCTCTGTCAGATACCAGGAGACCCCTCTGACCTGGCTGGATCAATATCCACTGTGTGATTCCACTGATTTCTCTGACAGAGTAGAGGAGTGTGTCTTCATTCTAAGTGGCCAGGAGCATCCTCACTACTGAGTAAACCCATCCTGTATCCCAAATAGCATCCTACTTCCATAGGGCTCTGGTCAAACGTAATGCAATATGGAGGTAATAGAGTGATGTTTGGAACACACATCCAGTTTAATCCCACCTATGCTGCTTCAGTGTGTGAAGGGACTTTATAACTAAATCATATTATTTTCGATAGCTGCAGGGCAGGAAATAAAGTGAAAACAAGGTAAGCCTGATTTTATTCGTGCTCCGACWGATGAAGCAGCGGAGTTGACAGGGTTTAAACGTAAGGTTTAATTTTTAATAAACCATTTTATATGTGTCAATTCCAGTGTCACTGTCATAAGGAATTCAATTCACATTAGCAATAGAAGCCGGTGTGTGATTTGGAAGACATCTTTTTTTTTTACAGGTTATTCTCAGAGTTCAGGGGTCAGAGTTCAGGGGTCAGGGGTCAGGTTCCTGATTTATGGATCTTTTAAATGATTGATGATGAATTCTTATAACACTAATTTGTGGACATTAAAAAGGACATACTTGCTACACCAGGTATTCTACCAAAACGACATACTATGGTGCCCCTTGTGAGGAGCAGCGGTGGAAAAATGTACCCAAGTGTCATATTTGAGTAAAAATAAAGATACTGATTAAAATATGACTCAAGTAAAAGTCAGCCAGTAAAAAACTACTTGAGTAAAATACTAAAARTATTTGGTTAAGTACTAAAGTATCAAAAGTGAATGTAATTTAAGAAAAATATGAAAGGAAAATTATAAATCATTTCTAAATCCTTATATTATGCAAACCAGAGAGCACAATTTCATATTTTTATTTACGGATTTATCTTCCAGAGTGAGACTTCCACAGCAGAGGCAGTAGGGATGACCAGTGGTGTTCTCTTGTTAAGTGAATTTGACTTTTTTTTTCTGTCTTACTAAGCATTCAAAATGTAACACGTACTTCTGGGTGTTTAGGGAAAATGTATGGAGTAAATTATTTTATTTCGGAATGTAGTGAAGTAAAAGTAAAAGTAAAAAAAAAAAAGACCACTTAAGTAGTAATTTTTACTCTGACTCCTCTCTCAGACAGACGACTCTGATCCCTCTACTAGACAGGACTCTGATCCTCTCTAGACAGGACTCTGATCCCTCTATCAGACAGGACTCTGATCCTCTCTCAGACAGGACTCTGATCCCTCTATCAGACAGGACTCTGATCCCTCTATCAGACAGGACTCTGATCCTCTATCAGACAGGACTCTGATCCTCTCTCAGACAGGACTCTGATCCCTCTATCAGACAGGACTCTGATCCCTCTATCAGACAGGACTCTGATCCCTCTATCAGACAGGACTCTGATCCCTCTCTCAGACAGGACTCTGATCCCTCTATCAGACAGGACTCTGATCCTCTATCAGACAGGACTCTGATCCCTCTCTCAGACAGGACTCTGATCCCTCTATCAGACAGGACTCTGATCCTCTCTCAGACAGGACTCTGATCCCTCTATCAGACGCGGACTCTGATCCCTCTATCAGACAGGACTCTGACTCCTCTACCAGACAGGACTCTGACTCCTCTCCAGACAGGATCTGACCCTCTCTCAGACAGGACTCTGACTCCTCTCAGACAGGACTCTCTTCAGACAGGACTCTGATCCCTCTCTCAGACAGGACTCTGATCCCTCTATCAGACAGGACTCTGATCCCTCTCTCAGACAGGACTCTGATCCCTCTATCAGACAGGACTCTGATCCCTCTATCAGACATGACTCTGACTCCTCTACCAGACACGACTCTGACTCCTCTCTCAGAACACGACTCTGACTCTCTCTCAGACAGGACTCTGACTCCTCTATCAGACAGGACTCTGACTCTCTATCAGACAGGACTCTTATCCTCTATCAGACAGGACTCTTATCCCTCTCTCAGACAGGACTCTAACCCCTCTCTCAGACAGGACTCTAACTCCTCTCTCAGACAGGACTCTAACTCCTCTACAGACAGACTCTGATCCCTCTCATCATCCTCTCAGACAGGACTCTGATCCCTCTCTCAGACAGGACTCTAACTCCTCTCTCAGACAGGACTCTGATCCCTCCTATCAGACAGGACTCTGATCCCTCTCTCAGACAGGACTCTGATCCCTCTCTCAGACAGGACTCTGATCCCTCTCTCAGACAGGACTCTGATCCCTCTATCAGACAGGACTCTCTCTCAGACAGGACTTGATCCCTCTATCAGACTGGACTCTGATCCTCTATCAGACAGGACTCTCTCTCGATAGGACTCTGATCCTCTATCAGACAGGACTCTGATCCCTCTATCAGACAGGACTCTGATCCTCTATCAGACAGGACTCTTATCCCTCTATCAGACAGGACTCTGATCCCTCTATCAGACAGGACTCTCTCTCTGACAGGACTCTGATCCCTCTATCAGACAGGACTCTGATCCCTCTATCAGACAGGACTCTTATCCCTCTATCAGACAGGACTCTGATCCCTCTATCAGACAGGACTCTTATCCCTCTATCAGACAGGACTCTGATCCCTCTATCAGACAGGACTCTCTCTCAGACAGGACTCTGATCCCTCTACAGACAGGACTCTGATCCCTCTATCAGACAGGACTCTGATCCTCTATCAGACAGGACTCTTATCCCTCTATCAGACAGGACTCTCTCTCAGACAGGACTCTGACTCCTCTCTCAGACAGGACTCTGACTCCTCTCTCAGACAGGACTGACTCCTCTCTCAGACAGGACTCTGATCCCTCTCTCAGACGACTCTGATCCCTCTACCAGACAGGACTCTCTCTCAGACAGACTCTGAGCCTCTATCAGACAGGACTCTGAGCTCCTCTATCAGACAGGCTCTGTCCTCTATCAGACAGGACTCTCTCTCAGATAGGACTCTGACCCCTTTCTCAGACAGGACTCTAACCCCTCTCTCAGACAGGACTCTGACACCTCTCTCAGACCGGACTCTGACCCCACTCTCAGACAGTTCTCTGACTCCTCTACCAGACAGGACTCGGATCCCTCTCTCAGACAGGACTCTGATCCTCTATCAGACAGACTCTCTCTCAGACAGGACTCTGACCCCTCTACCAGACAGGACTCTGACCCCTTTCTCAGACAGGACTCTGACCCCTGTCTCAGACAGGACTCTGATCCCTCTCTCAGACAGGACTGATCCCTCTCTCAGACAGGACTGACCCCTTTCTCAGACAGGACTCTGACCCCTCTATCAGACAGGACTCTGATCCCTCTCTCAGACAGGACTCTGATCCCTCTCTCACAGACAGGATTCTCTCTCAAACAGGACCTCTGACCCTCTCTCAGACAGGACTCTGACCCTAACTCAGACAGGACTCTGATCCCTCTCAGACAGGATTCTCTCTCAAACAGGACTCTGACTCCTCTATCAGACAGGACTCTTATCCTTCTATCGACAGGACTCTTATCCCTCTCTCAGACAGGACTCTAACCCCTCTCTCAGACAGGATCTAATCCTTTCTCAGACAGGACTCTAACTCCTCTACCAGACAGGACTCTGATCCTCTCTCAGACAGGACTCTGCTCCTCTCTCAGACAGGACTCTGATCCCTCTCTCAGACAGGACTCTGATCCCTCTATCAGCCAGGAACTCTCTCTCAGATAGGACTCTGATCCCTCTATCAGACAGGACTCTTTATCCCGTCTTACAGACAGGACTCTGATCCCTCTCTCAGACAGGATCTACCCTCAGACAGGACTCTCTCTCAGATAGGACTCTGACCCTCTATCAGACAGGACTCTTATCCCTCTATCAGACAGGACTCTTATCCCTCTATCAGACAGGACTCTGATCCCTCTCTCAGACAGGATCTCTCTCAAACAGGCCTCTGATCCCTCTCTCAGACAGGACTCTGATCCTCTATCAGACAGGACTCTCTCTCAGATAGGACTCTGATCCCTCTATCAGACAGGACTCTGATCCCTCTATCAGACAGGATCGTATCCTCTATCAGACAGGACTTATCCCTCTATCAGACAGGACTCTGATCCCTCTATCAGACAGGGACTCTATCCCTCTATCCAGACAGGACTTCGATCCCTCACTAATCAGACAGGAACTCTCTCTCTGACAGGACTCTGACTCCTCTATCAACAGGACTCTGACTCCTCTATCAGACGGACTCTATCTCTATCAGACAGGACTCTTATCCCTCCTCAGACAGACCTAACCTCTTTCAGACAGGACTCTAACTCTTTCTCAGGACAGTACTTCTAACTCCTCTACCAGACAGGACTCTGATCCCTCTCTCAGACAGGACTCTGATCCCTCTCTCAGACAGGACTCTGATCCCTCTCTCAGACAGGACTCTGATCCCTCTATCAGACAGGACTCTCTCTCAGATAGGACTCTGATCCCTCTATCAGACAGGACTCTTATCCCTCTATCAGACAGGACTCTGATTTTACATTACATTTTTACATTTTGATCATTTGGCAGACGCTCTTATCCAGAGCGACTTTACAGTAGAGTGCATACATTTTATTACATTTTTACATACTGAGACAAGGATATCCCTACTGGCAAGAGCAGACGCTCTATCCAGAGCGACTTACAGTAGAGTGCATACATTTTTATTACATTTTTTTTACATACTGAGACAAGGATATCCTACCGGCCAAAACCCTCCCTACTCGGCCAAACCTCCCTAACCCGGACGCGCTATGCCAAATTGTGCGTCGCCCACGGATCTCCCGGTTGCGGCCGGCTGCGACAGAGCCTGGGCGCGAACCCAGCCCAGCTGGGCGCGAACCCAGAGACTCTGGTGGCGCAGCTAGCACTGCGATGCAGTGCCCTAGACCACTGCGCCACCCGGAAGATTGAATCCCTCTATCAGACAGGCTCTCTCTCTGACAGGACTCTTATCCCTCTACCAGAAAGGACTCTGTACCCTCTATCAGACAGGACTCTATCCATCTATTCAGACAGGACTCTGATCCCTCTATCAGACAGGATCTTATCCCTCTTCAGACAGGACTCTGATCCCTCTATCAGACAGGACTCTCTCTCAGACAGGACTCTGATCCCTCTACCAGACAGGCTCTGAATCCCTCTATCAGACAGGACTCTGATCCCTCTATCAGACAGGACTCTTATCCCTCTATCAGACAGGACTCTCTGTCAGACAGGACTCTGACTCCCTCTCTCAGACAGGACTCTGACTCCTATCTAGACAGGAATCTGACTCTCTCTCAGACAGGACTTGATCCACTCTCAGAACGGACTCTGATCCCTCTATCAGACAGGACTCTCTCTCAGACAGGACTCTGAGCCCTCTCTCAGACAGGACCTCTCTTTCAGACAGACTCTCTCCAGACAGGACTCTCTACCACACAGGACTTCTGACCCGCTCTACCAGACAGGCTCTGAATCCCTCTACAGACAGGATTCTCTCCCAGCTAGGACTCTGATCCCTCTCTCAGACAGGACTCTCGCAGACAGGACTGTGCCACTATAACAGGATTTGTGTGTATCCTATGTTGCGTGGACGAGCATCCAACCAGAAAATGTGAGGGAACATAAGGTGAAGAAGGGACACTTGGAAAAGTCCTTGACAATGCCAGGCAAATGTCAGTGTGCTTTTACCCGGCTCGACAGACAGAGGCCACACTCAGCGACAGATGCCAGCCGCCATCCGCCCGGCCAGCCAGACCACGTCCGATCCAGTGAAATGTCAATGGTTTTTAACCTCATGAACAACAGCACAGCGTGGTCCATTTGTGTATGATATTCAAGTAAATGTCAGGCGGCCTTTCCCAGCCGTTCTGCCTCCCCAGAGAGATTTGGTGAGGGACAAGTCAAACAGCGTCGGAGGTAGGTCACTCCACCCTGCACTTTAACACACAATATGTTGACAGCGGGAGTCAGCGAGTCAGGGGTAAAAATATACAAACTGTGAATGTTTTATTGGAATTTCAGATAGATAATGGCTAGATGGATAGGTGGAGGAAGGAGAGACCTGTCTCAACGGAATTTCACTTGACTAAATAAACCATCAATTAAAGAAAATGGAATAATAAACAAAAGCAAACAGGCAAGAGATATGGTATTGTGTGTTATGATACTATCATAGGTGAACTAAATGAGTATTGAGAGATATGGTATTATGGTTATGATACTATCATAGGTGAACTAAATGAGTATAAGGCCTGATGTAACAGTTAGTAGACTATATTATAAGGCCTGTTTGTAACAGTAGACTATATTATAAGGCCTGATGTAACAGTACTATATTATAAGGCCTGATGTAACAGTAGACTAATTTATAAGGCCTGATGTACCAGTTAGTCGACTATATTATAAGGCCTGATGTAACAGTAGACTATATTAGGGCCTGATGTAACAGTAGACTATATTATAAGGCCTGATGTAACAGTAGACTATATTATAAGCGCCTGATGTAACAGTTAGTAGACTATATTATAAGGCCTGATATAAAGTTAGTAAACTATATTATAAGGCCTGATGTAACAGTTAGTAAACTAATTATAAGGCCTGATGTAACAGTAGACTATATTATAAGGCCTGATGTAACAGTTAGTAGACTATATTATAAGGCCTGATGTAACAGTAGACTATATTATAAGGCGATGTAACACGACATATTATAAGGCCTGATGTAACAGTTAGTAGACTATATTATAAGGCCTGATATAACAGTTAGTAAACTATATTATAAGGCCTGATGTAACAGTTAGTAAACTATATTATAAGGCCTGATGTAACAGTTATAGACTATATTATAAGGCCTGATGTAACAGTTAGTAAACTATATTATAAGGCCTGATGTAACCGTTAGTAAACTATATTAAAGGCCTGATGTAACAGTAAACTATATTAATAGGCCTGATGTAACAGTTAGTAGACATATTATAAGGCCTGATGTACAGTTAGTAGACTATATATAAGGCCTGATGTAACAGTTAGTAAACTATATTATAAGGCCTGATGTAACAGTTAGTAGACTATATTATAAGGCCTGATGTAACAGTTGCAGACTATATTAATAAGGCCTGATGTAACAGTTAGTAGACTATATTATAAGGCCTGATGTAACAGTTAGTAGACTATATTACAAGGCCTGATGTAACAGTAGACTATATATAAGGCTGATGTAACAGTTAGCAGACATATATAGAGGCCTGATGTAACAGGTTAGTAGACATATTATAATGCCTGATGTAACAGTTAGTAGACTTATTATAAGCTGATGTAAACAGTTAGACTATATTATAAGGCCTGATGTAACAGTTAGTAGACTATATTATAAGGCCGATTGTAACAGTACACTAATTATAAGGCCTGATGTAACAGTAGACTATATTATAAGGCCTGATGTAACAGTAGACTATATTATAAGGCCTGATGTAACAGTTAGTAGACTATATTATAATGCCTGATGTACAGTTAGTAGACTATATTATAAGCCTGATGTAACAGTAACTATATTATAGGCTGATGAACAGTAACTTTTATAAGGCCTGATGTAACAGTACGACTATATTATAAGGCCTGATGTAACAGTAACCTATATTATAAGGCCTGATGTAACAGTTAGTAGACTATATTATAAGGCCTGATGTAACAGTAGATCTATATTATAAGGCCTGATGTAACAGTAGAC
>NW_019947442.1:19173-22135 GCF_002910315.2 Salvelinus sp. IW2-2015 | reverse complement strand
AATCCACATTTTGTTGTGTTACAACCTTAATTCAAAATACTAAAATTTACTTTTTTTTTCTGACCCATTCTACCCACAATATCCATAATGACAAAAGTCAAAACATATTCATAGACATTTTTTTTTTGCAAATGTATTTAAAAAAAAACAAATACACAATAATCTAATGTCTACATGAATTATTCACACCTGTGTCAATACCTTCTAGGAAGCATCTTTGGCCCAGAGTGATACAGCTGTGAGTCTTCTGGGTAAATCTCTAAAAGCATTCTACATCTGGATTGTACAATATTAGCACATTATTCGTTTTAAATTCTTCAGCTCTGTCAAGTTGGTCTGATTCCATCTGCTAGATAGCCATTTTCCGGAGTCGCCTCTTCACTGTTGACGTTGAGCGACTGGTGTTTTGCGGGTACATTTAATGAAGCTGCAAGTTGAGGACTGTGATGCATCTGTTCTCAACTAGACACACAATGGTACTTGTCCTCCTTCTCAGTTGAGTGCCACCGGGGCCTCCCACTCCTCCTTTCTATTCTGGTTAGAGCCAGTTTGCGCTGTTCTGTGAATGGAGTAGTACACAGCACTGTTCCGAGGATCTTTCAGTTTCTGGCAATTTCTCACATGAATAGCCTTCATTTCTCAGAACAAGAATAGACTTGACGAGTTTCAGAAGAAAGTTCTTTGTTTCCGGCCATTTTGAGCCTGTAATCGAACCCACAAAATGCTGATGCTCCAGATACTCAACTAGTCTAAAGAAGGACAGTTTTATTGCTTCTTTAATTAGCACAACAGTTTTCAGCTGTGCTAACATAATTGCAAAAGTGTTTTCTAATGATCAATTAGCCTTTTAAAATGATAAACTTGGATTAGCTAACACAACGTGCTATTGGAACACAGGAGTGATGGTTGCTGATAATGGGCCTCTGAAGATATTCCATAAAAAAATCTGCTGTTTCCAGCTACAATAGTAATTTACAACATTAACAATGTCTACACTGTATTTCCGATCAATTTGATGTTATTTTAATGGACAAAAAATGTGCTTTTCTTTCAAAAACAAGGACATTTCTAAGTGACCCCAAACTTTTGAATGGTAGTGTGTGTACTAGGCAGTGTCAGAGGAAGACCCAAAAAGTTGTGAACGGTAGAGTATATATTTATTTCCCCTCTTTCTTCCCCAATTTCGTGATATCCAATTGGTAGTTACAGTCTTGTCTCATCTCTGCAACTCCCGTACGAACTCAGGAGAGGTGAAGGTCGAGAGCCATGCGTCCTCTGAAACACGACCCTGCCAAACTGCACTGCTTCTTGACACACTGCTCGCTTAACCCGGAAGCCAGCCACACCAATGTGTCGGAGAAACACCGTACAGCTGGCGACCGAAGTCAGCTTGCAGGTGCCCGGCCCGCCACAAGGAGTCGCTAGGACACGATGGGACAAGGACATCCCGGCCGGCCAAAAACCTCCCATGACGACGCTGGGCCAATTGTGCGTCACCTCATGGGTCTCCCGGGTCGCGGTCGGCTGCAACACAGCCTGGGATCGAACCCAGGTCTGTAGTGACGCATCTAGCACTGCGATGCAGTCCCTTAGACCACTGCGCTGCGCCACTGCATCCCGACAAACCATTTCTGTACAGACCTCGTTTTGTTCACTTTACAGTTGGCACTATGCATTCGGGCAGGTAGCGTTCTCCTGGCATCCGCCAAACCCAGATTCCCCCGTCGGACTGCCAGATGTTGAAGCGTGATTCATCACTCCAGAGAACGTGTTTCCACTGCTCCAGAGTCCAATGGTGGTGAGATTTACACCACTCCAGCTGACGCTGAACATTGCGCATGGTGATCTTAGGCTTGTGTGCATCTGCTCGGCCATGGAAACCCATTTCATGAAGCTCCCGACAAACAGTTATTGTGCTGATGTTGCTTCCAGAGGCAGTTTGGAACTCGGTAGTAAGTGTTGCAACTGAGGACAGACTATTTTTACGCGCTACGTTCTTCAGCACTCGGTGGTCCCGTTCTGTGCGCTTGTGTGGCCTACCACCCTGCGGCTGAGCCGTTGTTGCTCCTAGACGTTTCCACTTCACAATAACACCACTTATAGTTGACTGGGGGCAGCTCTAGCAGGGCAGAAATTTGACGAACTGACTTGTTGGAAAGGTGGCATCTTATGACGGTGCCACTCTGAAAGTCACTGAGCTCTTCAGTACGGGCCATTCCACTGCCAATGTTTGTCTATGGAGATTGCATGGCAGTGCGCTCGATTTTATACACCTTTCAGCAACGGGTGTGACTGAAATAGCTGAATCCACTCATTTGAAGGGATATCCTCATACTTTTGTGTGTATATATATATATATATATATATAGTGTATAGGGGCTGCAGGTAGCCTAGTCGGTAGAGCATTGGGGCAGTAACCGAAAGGTTGCTAGATCGAATCCCCGAGCTGACAAGGTAAAAATCTGTCGTTCTGCCCCCTGAACAAGGCAGTTAACCCACAGTTCCTAGGCCGTCATGGAAAATAAGAATTTGTTCTTAACTGACTTGCCTAGTTAAATAAAAATAAGAAATATAAAATATTCAATGTCTGCTTATTTTTTGTTGTTGAAGCCATCTACCAATACTTCTATGTGAGGCGTTGGAAAACCTTCCTGGTCTTTGTGGTTGAATCTGTGTTTGAAATTCACTGCTCGACTGAGGGACCTTACAGATCATTGTATGTGTTGGGTACAGAGATGAGGTAGTCATTCAGAAATCATGTTGAATAGTATAAATGCACACAGAGTGCATGTAACTTATTATGTGACTTGTTAAGCACATTTTTTTACTCGTGAACGTATTAAGGCTTGGCAAAACAAATGGTTTGAAAACTTACTGACTCAAGACATTTCAGCTTTTCATAAACATAATCATTATGGGGTGTCGTGTGTAGAGGCCAGTGACACAACATCTCGATTTAATC
>NW_019947442.1:14305-17563 GCF_002910315.2 Salvelinus sp. IW2-2015 | reverse complement strand
TTTCTTGGCAGTTTCTCGCATGGAATAGCCTTCATTTCTCAGAACAAGAATAGACTGACGAGTTTCAGAAGAGAGTACTTTGTTTCTGGCCATTTTGAGCCTGTTATCGAACCAACAAATGCTGATGCTCCAGATACTCAACTAGTCTAAAGATTGTTTATTGCTTCTTTAAATCAGAACAACAGTTTTTAGCTGTGCTAACATAAATGCAAAGGGTTTTCTAATGATCAATTAGCCTTTTAAAATGATCAACTTGGATTAGCTAACACAACGTGCCATTGGAACACAGGAGTGGTGGTTGCTGATAATGGGCCTCTGTACGCCTATGTAGATATTCCATTAAAAAATCTGCCGTTTCCAGCTACAATAATCATTTACAACATTAACAATGTCTACACTGTATTTCTGATCAATTTGATGTTATTTTAATGGACATTTTTTTTTTTTTTCAAAAACAAGGACATTTCTAAGTAATCCTAAAGTTGTGAACGGTAGAGTATATATTTATTTATTTATTACCCCTCTTTCTCCCCAATTTCGTGATATCCAAATTGGTAGTTAGTCTTGTCTCATCGCTGCAACTTCCGTATGGACTCGGAGAGGTGAAGGTCGAGAGCCATTAGTCCTCTGAAACACGACCCTGCCAAGCCGCACTGCTTCTTGACACACTGCTCGCTTAAACCCGGAAGCCAGCTGCACCAATGTGTCAGAGGAAACACCGTACAGCTGGTGACCGAAGTCAGCTTGCAGGTGCCCGGCCCGCCACAAGGAGTCGCTAGCACACGATGGGACAAGGACATCCCGGCCGGCCAAAAACCTCCCTTGACGACGCTGGGCCAATTGTGCGTCACTTCATAGGTCTCCCGGTCGCGGTCCCCTGCAACACAGCCTGGGATCGAACCCAGGTCTGTAGTGACGCCTTAGACCGTGGGGGGAGGCCCCACGACAAACCATTTCTGGACCTCGTTTTGTTAACTTTACAGTTGGCACTATGCATTGGGGCAGGTAGCGTTCTCCTGGCATCCGCCAAACCCAGATTCGTCCATCAGACTGCCAGATGGTGAAGTGTGATTCATCACTCCAGAGAACGAGTTTCCACTGCTCCAGAGTCCAATGGTGGTGAGATTTACACCACTGCAGCTGACGCTGAACATTGCACATGGTGATCTTAGGCTTGTGTGCATCTGCTCGGCCATGGAAACCCGTTTCATGAAGCTCCCGACAAACAGTTATTGTGCTGACGTTGCTTCCAGATGCAGTTTGGAACTCGGTAGTGAGTGTTGCAACCGAGGACAGATTTTTACTCGCTACACGCTTCAGCACTCGGTGACCCCGTTCTGTGAGCTTGTGTGGCCTACCACTCTGCGGCTGAGCCGTTGTTGCTCCTAGACGTTTCCACTTCACAATAACAGCACTTATAGTTGACTCGAGGCAGATGAAGCAGGGCAGAAATTTTACGAACTGACTTGTTGGAAAGGTGGCATCTTATGACGGTGCCACATTGAATGTCACTGAGCTCTTCAGTACGGGCCATTCCACTGCCAATGTTTGTCTATGGAGAATGCATGGCAGTGCGCTCGATTTTATACACCTTTCAGCAACCGGTGTGACTGAAATAGCTGAATCCACTAATTTGAAGGGGTGTCCATATACTTTTGTATATATATATATAGTGTATAGGGGCGGCAGGTAGCCTAGTGGGTAGAGCATTGGGGCAGTAACCGAAAGGTTGCTAGATCAAATCCCCGAGCTGACAAGGTAAAAATCTGTCGTTCTGCCCCCATGAACAAGGCAGTTAACCCACTGCTCCTAGGCCGTCGTGGAAAATAAGAATTTGTTCTTAACTGACTTTCCAAGTTAAATAAAGATAAGAAATATAAAATATTCAATGTCTGCTTATTTTTTGTTGTTGAAGCCATCTACCAATACTTCTTTGTGAGGCGTTGGAAAACCTTCCTGGTCTTTGTGGTTGAATCTGTGTTTGAAATTCACTGCTCGACTGAGGGACCTTACAGATCATTGTATGTGTTGGGTACAGAGATGAGGTAGTCATTCAGAAATCATGTTGAATAGTATAAATGCACACAGAGTGCATGTAACTTATTATGTGACTTGTTAAGCACATTTTTTACTCGTGAACGTATTAAGGCTTGGCAAAACAAATGGTTTGAAAACTTACTGACTCAAGACATTTCAGCTTTTCATAAACATAATCATTATGGGGTGTCGTGTGAACCATCCTCTCATCCCGTGTTGTGCCCTTGATGTCTCGTAACCCCTGTATGTCCTCATCTAACAGAGACTGGAACCATCCTGCCCATCCCTGGTTTTGTCCGTGTTCTAAACCCCGTAGTCCTCTATCTCAACAGGAAGACGTCGGGGAAACCACCTCCCATCCCCTGTGTTGTTGCCTGTGTTCTAAGCCCCTGTATTTCCCGCTATCTAAACAGATACTGGAAACCTGCAGCACATCCGTGTTTTCTCGTGTCCTTGGTCTAAACCAGGTGGCAAACTTTTGCTCGCGGCCACAATGTCTAAAAATTGAACAGAAGGGGCCGGCCAGGAGCCATTTGGAGAGTGTTTGCCGGATTACTAAAGCAAATAAAAGTAGGGTGTGCAAAAACCTTCAGAAACCCACCCAGTAAAGGAAAACACCGACCAACAATGTAAATAACTGTCGTTCAAATGGGAAATGCCAAGAGGGGTGCCTTTCCGCAGAATAATATGCAGCATTTATTTTCATATTCCCGCACTAGAGAAAACAGAGATGTGAAACATGTTAATATAAGCGAGAGCAGTTGGTAAAGAAAGAGAGTGAGAGAGAGGGAGATGAGAGTGATTGATAGAGGATAGATGAAGGAAAGAAGCAGTGAAATAATAATAAACAGGACCAGGAGAGGTGAAGAAAGTCCGCGCGCCAGTTTGTTCAGTGGTGATTCTTATCTCTGTACCAGTCAATCAGCCTCCCTACGCTGGGGATCCGCCTGTAACCAACACCCTGAGAGAGAGGCGGAGTGGAGAGGAGAGAAGGACAGGGGAGCAGAGATGGAGAGGGAGAGTGGGGAGTGTAGCAGAGAAGGAGAGAAAGAAGCAGAAAAAGATGGGGGGGGGAGAGAGAGAGAGAGAAAAGAGAGAGAGAGAGAGAGAGAGACTTAATCAGTAATAAATTTAGTCTCAAGCAATGAGACAAAGAGATATGAGGCCAGGAGAGAGAGAGAGATGACGAGATACGAATTACCGCCAGAGGATTAACCCTAT
>NW_019947442.1:10673-12800 GCF_002910315.2 Salvelinus sp. IW2-2015 | reverse complement strand
GGTTCTGACCTTTAGGGCCCCGTAGCAGAGTCCGTAGAGCAGGGCCACGGTGACCGCGCTTCGCAGGACACTGTAGAGAGATGACAGAAGGCTGGTGGAGGCTGTGTGGGGGAAGCAGGTAGAGAAGAAGACGTCAGCACCACATCAGATACCATCGCGTTTTGACATTTGGTGCAAAGAAAACCAGCATCATCAGCATTTCTCTCTCTCTCTCTCTCTGTGTGAATCACGTCAGAATGTTTAAAAAGACKTGTTTAAGTTGCCGACAACTTACAAAAGGTCAAAGAGACGTTAGCAGTGACACAGCAGAGAGCATCTAGACTGTAATGTGTGTACTGGCATTGCATTTGGTGCAGCTCTATATGAATTTATTCACTGACCGTTCCCCCCGAACACGTGGATATCCAACTGCTCAAAGAGGTACACCACGAAGGTGTTGACCTGGGGGAGGAGCCCCACGAAGAACACGATAGGAAAGCACAGAGTGAACACTGCAGAGAAACGAACAGGGAGGAAAGAACAGGAACAGAATTGACAAAAAAAAACACCTGTCTCAAAGTAGCCAAAACATTCAGCAACAAAAACAACAAAAAATATCTAAAAAAGTGTCATACAATGTTCATGTTTAGATGATGGTGGAAAGATCAGATCAGCCCCTTTAACATTAAACATATCCATGTACTGTAGTCTCACCGATGACGAGGTCCCTGGCAGAGGACAGAACCAGGGAGCTAGTGATGGCGACACCGTACAGGGTGAACCGGGCTGAACCGGTCCTGGCACTACCGTAATCCAACATCCAGATCAACACACAGCACAGACAGAAGTAGACGGGCCGGCTGTAGGCGATGATACGATTATGGCCCTGCAGACACAAGAGGCAGTAGTAGAGTCGGGTCCACYAAAAGACTGCCGTTTGATATTTCGAGTAGAAATTGTGCACCGATATGGAATTTGAAAAGCCTGTTATATTAAATAAAAAAGTTCCTTTTAATATAGACCACAATGGAGAATTCCAGAAATATGATTTTTAATATGAAAGAACTACTTGCGAAAGTGTCAAAATTCAGCATTTTGACAAGTTTCACCATCATCGTAAAGCCCTAGTTATCGTGTTGCTTTGACAAAGTCATTTCCACAGATTGTGATTTATTCCAGGTGATTAATGATTCTGCGGGTGGAGCAGAACACGTCAACCCTGAAGGAGGGTTACGTTACATTGGAGTGTAGAAACACCAGTCTTTAGAGGGCCAGTCGGATGTATGCTACGACGCCTTTATGGACCTGGAGACAAAGAGGTTCGGGTTAAGTTCAGGTTCGGGTTAAGTTGAGGTTTCTCCTCTCCCCTGCTTACAGTGAGTTATGTTATTTGATTCTATGGTCTTACTGTCGCCCTGAGGTGAAGCTCTCAAAATGGCTTTCTCACTTTGTAGTCAGTCTGTTACTCCCTCTTCTCTACCTCTCTCCCCTCCCCTCATGTTCCTCTCTCTTTCCCCTTCTCTCCCTCCCCCCTGTCTCCCCTCCCCTTTCCTCCTCTCTCTCTCTCATACCCTCCCCCCTCTCGCAGTCTGTCTTTTATTAATGTGGTCTCCCAACCCTGCTGTAGGCATAAGGCTTAAATAGCTGACTAGTTTAGACTACAGCTCTCTGTCTCTCCCCACCTCTCTGTCTGTCTGTCTCTCCCTCTGTTTCTCTGTCTGTCTGTCTCTACCTCCATCTCTCTCTCTGTCTGTCTCTCTCTCTTCTCTCTCCCTCCTCTCTCATCTCTCTCTCTCTCTCTCTCTCTCTCTCTCTCTCTCTCTCTCTCTCTCTCTCTCTCATCTCTCTCTCTCTCTCCACTATCTCTCTGTGTCTCTCTGTCCTCTCTCTCTCTCTCTCTCCCATCCACTCTCTGTCTGTCTCTGTCTGCATCCTCTCTCTTTCTATGTCTGTTCTCTCTTTCTTTGTCTGTTCTCTCTTCGTCTGTCTCTCTCTTTCTTTCTCTCTGTCCTGTCTCTCTCTTTCTTATCTGTCTGTCTACTCTCTTCCTGTCTGTCTCTCTCTTTCGTCTCTGCTCTGTCTCTACTCTCTTTCTATCGTCTGTCTGCCTCTCGTATCTGTCTCTCTCTCTCGTGCTCTAGACACAAT
>NW_019947442.1:0-9581 GCF_002910315.2 Salvelinus sp. IW2-2015 | reverse complement strand
GAACCCGTAACTACAGAACAAGGAATATGGCAGATAGTATGAGTAGAAAGACAGAGACAATGCTTACGTGTCGAGGAGAAGAAGAGTCTGGTTGAACACTCTGGATATAGAAAGAAATATAAAAACCAGGTTAGATAATGTCATAAAGTGTGACAGTTAAAATGGGTGAAGTAGAAGCAGCTTTTCTCAAATGACTGGTGTTGTTTCACCTCGTGAAGTTGAATGCGCCGATTGTAACGGAGTTGCTCTGCATAATTGTCTGCTAATGGCTAAAATGTGACTAAAATGTGACTAAAATGTGACWAAAAATGTGACWAAAAWKKKRMYTAAAATGTGGAACCTTGAGTAGTGAGTACTGGCAGCTGGCGATGACGAGGCAGAACTGGAAGACCCAGATATCAGTGAAGAATCCGCCGACCAATAGGACGGACCCCAGGAAGGCCACCAGGACTGCTAGCGTCACTGCTAGGATGTTCTCCAGAACCTCACGGTTTCTGTTGGGGGAACACGGCAACACTGAATATAGGATATTCTCACAACTAAGGACAGGCTTTTCTTGACCATGTGGCCTGACCAATGGGGAAAAACTCCTGGTTTTAGGTTAGTGACCGATGGGAAAAACTCCTGGTCTAAGGTTAGTGACCAATGGGAAAAACTCCTGGTCTAAGGTTAGTGATCAATGGGAAAAACTCCTGGTCTAATGGGAAAAACTCCTGGTCTAAGATGAATGACCAATGGAAAAACTCCTGGTCTAAGGTTAGTGATCAATGGAAGAAGTCCTGGTCTAAGGTTAGTGATCAATGGGAACAACTCCTGGTCTAAGCTTAGTGATCAATGGGAAAAACTCCTGGTCTAAGCTTAGTGATCAATGGGAAAAACTCCTGGTCTTAGGTTAGTGACCAATGTCCATGTCTTCGGGGGTAACTTCACCTGTTAACCAACAAACTAACCTGTCAAACAGAGCCAGCAAAGTGAGTCTGTCAAAGTGCAGGCCGACCCACAGGTTAGGCAGCAGCCAGAAGCGGTAGTGCTGTTTGGCCTGGTGTGCTGCGGCCTTGGCTGGGTCCTCCAGGTCTAGAGGAGCATCCTGGAGCTCTGGGCTCAGGTCTACATCCTGCTGTTCTAACAGCTCTGGGTCAATGGTTAGGAGACGGTTCAGACGGATCTGTAGAACACACACACAAATAAAAAATAAATAAATCAGGGCGAGGGACACGGGCGTACCGGACACCCCCGCAGGTTTGGACACACCTAGTCATTCAAGGGTTTTTATTTATTTKGACTATTTTCTACATTGTAGAAATAATAGTGAAGACATCAAAACTATGAAATAACACATATGGAATCATGTAGTAACCAAAAAAAGTGTTATAAAATATATAATGATTTGTTTATTTTAGATTCTTCAAAGTAGCCACCCTTTACCTTGATGACAGCTTTGCACCCTCATGGCATTCTCTCAACCAGCTTCATGAGGAATGCTTTTCCAAGAGTCTTGAAGGAGTTCCCAAATATGCTGAGCACTTGTTGACTGCTTTTCCTTCACTCTGTGGTCCAACTCATCCCAAACCATCTCAATTGGGTTGAGGTTGGGTAATTGGGGAGGCCAGGTCATCTGATGCAGCACTCCATCACTCTCCTTGGTCAAATAGCCCTTACACAGCCTGGAGGTTTGTTTTGGGTCATTGTCCTGTTGAAAAACAAATGATAGTCCCACTAAGCCCAAACCAGATGGGATGGCGTATCGCTGCAGAATGCTGTGGTAGCCATGCTGGTTAAGTGTGCCTTGAATTCTAAATAAATCATAGACAGTGTCAACAGCAAAGCCCTCTCACACCTCCTCCTCCTCCATGCTTCACAGTGGGAACCACACATGCGGAGATCATCCGTTCACCTACTCTGCGTCTCACAAAGACACAACGGTTGGAATTACAAATCTCAAATTTGGACTCATCAGACCAAAGGACAGATTTCCAATTGTCAATACGGGTCAAATGTCCATTGCTCGTGTTTCTTGGCCCAAGCAAGTCTCTTCTTCTTATTGGTGTCCTTTAGTATTAGTTTCTTTGCAGCAATTCGACCATGAAGTCCTGATTCACACCGTCTCCTCTGAACTGTTGATGTTGAGATGTTCCTGTTACTTTGTGAAGCATTTATTTGGACTGCAATCTGATGTGCAGTTAACTCTGATGAACTTAGCCTCTGCAGCAGAGGTAACTCTGGGTCTTCCTTTCCTGTGGCGGTCCTCATGAGAGACAGTTTCATCATAGCGCTTGATGGTTTTTACGACTGCACTTGAAGAAACTTTCAAAGTTCTTGAAATTTTCCGGATTGACTGACCTTCATGTCTTGAAGTAATGACGGACTGTCGTTTTTGTTTGCTTATTAGAGCTGTTCTTGTCATAATATGGAATTGGTCTTCAGACATATTTGGTAGTCTTCTGTATAGCACCTCTACCTTGTCACAACACAACTGATTGACTCAAACGCATTAAGGAAAAGAAAATCCACAAATTAACTCTTAACAAGGCACACCTGTAAATAGAAATGCATTCCAGGTGACTACCTCATGAAGCTGGTTAAGAGAATGCCAAGAGTGTGCAAAGCTGTCATTAAAGGCAAAGGGTGGCTACTTTGAAGAATCTCAAATATATTTTAAGTTGTTTAACACTTTTTTGGGTTACTACATGATTCCATATGTGTTATATCATAGTTTTGATGTCTACACTATTATTCTACAATGTTGAAAATAGTTTTTAAAAAATAAGAAAAACCCTGGAATGAGTAGGTGTTCTAACTTTGACTGGTAATGTAGTTGATACAGTAACCCTCCCCCCCAAAATGTATGTCCATATTTAATTTTTAATGTCCATATGTACCAGGACGATAAGTGTGTGTCTTGGGCTTCAGGAATGGGACTGAAAAAGTGCCTCTGGTCTTGAAGAAGAAAACAAACAGATTGAAAGTATGACGATGGCGTAATGAGTGGAGATGACTCAGGAAATCAAAAGCTCATATCAAACGGAGAGCCTAATGCTTCCATTGTTCTTCATGAGTTTAAGTTTAGAAAATGATCTCTCCACAAGGAAGCGACAGTTAATGGGGATGGTAAAAACGAAATAACTCTGACATAGAGTCAAAACAGACTACACACACACACAAGGATCACTCACCAGGTCATGAGGGTAGAAGCGAACTGAGGTAGATCTGGAGAGGTGGGAGTCTGTGTCCCTGTTGAGGTGAAACAAGGACAAGGTGACTTCAAAATGGTAGTTGACCAGGGCTCTGGTCTAAAGTAGTGTACTATATAGGGAATAGGGTGCCATAGGGCTCTGGTCAAAAGTAGTGTACTATATAGGGAATAGGGCCCTGGTCTAAAGGAGTGTACTATATAGGGAATAGGGTGCCATTTGGGGTCTAAAGTAGTGTACTATATAGAGAATAGGGTGCTATTTGGGGTCTAAAGTAGTGTACTATATAGGGAATAGGGCCCTGGTCTAAAGGAGTGTACTATATAGGGAATAGGGTGCCATTTGGGGTCTAAAGTAGTGTACTATATAGGGAATAGGGAGCCATTTTCAGACGCAGACAATTCCCTGTTGTGGTTGATGAACTAACCATATGTTATTGGAGGCGCGTCGTGTCGCTGGTTCGAAGTTAACCAGGGACATGTCACATCCCTCCGCATCGTACAAGGAGGAAGTGTTCTTCCCTGGAATCACAACACACAGCCTGTTACTCTGACGACAAAGACAAACTTAAGGTGTAGGAGAAGTGTAGTAAAATAGTAAAATGTACTGTACTTAAAGATGACAGTGCTGAATAAAACACGTACGCCGCGTGTACATTAGGTTATTGCTGTACGGTCTATTTTAAATTAGTCTTCACAATCCATGCGGCCCAATCACAACAAAAAGAACCACACAACACATTATTATTATTCTGTGGTTTACTATGGTAACTATGGTAACTATGGTAACTATGGTAACTATGGTAACTATGGTAACTATGGTAACGCATCGGAAGCACAAATTGAAAACAAATTGGGGAAAAAATCCATAAAAACATCCAGTGCACAAATTTAGTAAAAAACAAACAAAACAAACATAATAATTAATAAAGTATTTATTTTATTAATTTGTTAAAATGTATTCTGATTTATAAGGGGGTTGCTGGAGCATCATCAGCATCTCTATTTCCCGCAGCTAAGCAGCAACCTAGTCCGGGCAGACGAGTCACAGCGTTGCGGATTGTCTCACAATGAAATKAAAATGGACTTCTCCCGGAAGGCAAACACTGGCGTGAACAAGGCTTCACACATAAAAACAGTGGCTCTTTGCTGTATTTGTTGACAGTCTCTCTTTAGTCATGGTTTTAAAAGAGTGGAAATCTCACAATATACATTTTGCTGTACGCTCGAGGAAGCTGCAGACTCTMATCCGATTTGCCTTTAGGTGCACTTGATTTGTATCTTCAAACACATTAAATTATAACCAAATGGGAACACTTCTCCTAACCAGCATTCAGGGCAGCTGAAACAAGTGCCCCTACCACCAACAGCGCGAGACGATTTAAACGAAAACAAATTAAATAAATAGGAATGGAAGGCCTTATCGTTGATTTTTTTGTGATCAACTAGGAATGCCTTGGAGATCGAACTGTCGGTCGCGATCGACTGGTTGGTGACCACTGCCCTACATAGTGCACTACTTTTAACCAGGTAGTACCATATGTAAGGAATAGGGTGCGATTTGGGATACAGCCCATGACCACCTGTAGTTAGTCCCACACACTCTGATCTCATTGGCCGATGACATCAGTCCACCAATCAACGGACAAAGAGTCGATCACGATCTTTGGCGACTTCAAACTAAATGTCCACTCAGTGGTTGCCTCATCTCATATCCACCAAGCCAACGTGGCTAGTTGAGGTTTTACAAAACTCTTCTACATCCAGTACCAATCAAAAAAAAGGTACAACAACAAAATATTGACTACAGACAGTGTGTTGTGATCATAGAATTAGAATACTAGAAATGGACATGAACCTTCTTACGATGGGATAAAGGGTCAGCCATTTTGGTCAGGGCGTTGGACAACCGTGGCCAGCCAGTGTTGTGATGAGATATTGTGTAAAATAATGAATTTGAAGACTTTATCTGCACTGTATGTGTGTTAGSTAGCCTGCCGGTTTCATAGGAATGATTCTATACATGTTTTCCATTAACTGCCAATATGCCAACATTCCATTGAAACAACACAGTCCAGCCACATCAATACACTGGTTGACATCAGTTGACGACAGGACAGACCAGCTGTAAATGCAACAGGTACTGATACTGTATCATATAATAGGACTCACAGCTTTACAAGACAACAAAAACTAGTCTGTTTACATATATTTTAGAGGCTATTTATATAGAAAACTGGTAGAAAAACAAAAAAATATMAAATATTAGGTTGACAATCCACAATTTCTGATACATCACATGGTTTACTTTCGTTTTCCTGCATAAGTACACTGAACAAAAATAGTTACATGAGTTATTGGTTCAAATAAGGAAATCAGTCAATTGAAATAAATTCCTTAGGCCCTAATCTATGGATTTCACATGACTGGGAATATAGATATGTATCTGTTGATCACAGATACCTTAGGAAAAAAAGGTAGGGGTGTGGATCAGAAAATCAGTCAGTATCTGGTGTGACCACCATTTGCCTCATGCAGCGCGACACATCTCCTTCACATAGAGTGGATCAGGCTGTTGATTGTGGCCTGTGGAATGTTGTCCCACTCCTCTTCAATGGCTGTGCGAAGTTGCTGGATATTGGCGGGAACTGGAACACGCTGTCGTACACGTCAATCCAGAGCATCCCGAACATGCTCAATGGGTGACATGTTTGGTAAGTATGCTGGCCACGGAACTGGGACATTTTCAGCTTCCAGGAATTGTGTACAGATCCTTGCGACATGGGGCTGAAACATGAGGTGATGGCGGCGGATAAATGGCACGACAATGGGCCTCAAGGAATTTCTGTGACTACAAATTGCCATCAATAAAATAGAATTGTGTTTGMTGTTCGTAACTTATGCATGCCCATACCATAACCCCACCATGGGGCACTCTGTTCGCAATGTTGACATCAGCAAACCTCGCTCGCCCACAAGATACCATACACGCTATCTGCCATCTGCCAGGTACAGTTGAAACCGTAATTAATCCGTGAAAAGCACACTTCTCCAGCGTTCCAGTGGTCATCGAAGGTGAGCATTTGCCCACCGAAGTCGGTTACGATGCCGAACTGCAGTCAGGTCAATATATTAGTGAAGACGACGAGCATGCAGATGAGCTTCCCTGAGATGGTTGTGGAGGTCCTGGGCTGGCGTCGTTACACGTAGGTTTGCAGTTGTGATGCCGGGTTGGATATACTGCCAAATTCTCTAAGATGACGTTGGAGGCGGCTTATGGTAGAGAAATTAACATTAAATTMTCTGGCAACAGCTCTGGGGAACATTCCTGCTGTCAGCGTGCCATTTGCATGCTCCCTAAAAAAAACGTACATCTGTGGCATTGTGTTGTGTGACAAAACGGAACATTTTAGAGTGGCTTTTTATTCTTCCCAGCACAAGGTGCACCTGTGTAATGATATTGCTGTTTAATCAGCTACTTGATATGCCACACCTGTCAGGTGGATGGATTAATCTTGGCAAAGGAGAAATGCTCACTAACAGGGATGTAAACACATTTGTGCACAAAACATTTGAGAGAAATAAGCTTTATGTGCGTATGGAAAATTTCTTGGATCTTTTAAACATTGGGACCAACAATTTACATGTTGTGTTTATATTTTTTGTTCAGCGCAAAAAAAATCTGGATTCTACCTCTACTGCCATTAACTCCAATTAGACTGGTTTGGATTCTTCCCTGACCAATATGGCTGCCATTTTCACCCCATTCTGGAACTGTGAGGGTTTATGACAGGGATGGACAACTTTGATTGGGTTTGAGGGGGGGGCCACAGTGTCTCGGGGGTTTGTGTACCCACATCCATAGGCAGGGCCGGTCCGAGCATTTTGGAGGCCCTAAGCAACATTTTGTTGGTGGGGTGGGGGGGGCCCCCGCCACAATGCGAGCAAAACATTTTAGTGGCAAGTTTGCTGCAATTCTACCACAACAACAATCCCATGGGGAGGACAGAAGATTTAGCAATTTGAATAATAATATTTGACTGAGTGACTAACAAAATCAATTGGGGTCCACCGGTCTGTAATTCGRCCATGATTACTACGAGTTCAGATAGCTGGCCGCTAAACTAACTTSATCATAACAAGTGAAAAAACTGCTGCCTCCCGAGTGGCTCAGTGGTCTAASACTCTSTCACAGTGCTAGCTGTACCACTAAAGATCCTGGGTTCGACTCCTGTGGCGGGCCGGGCGTAGTGATCGCTGACACGGTCGTCAGGTGTTACGGTGTTTTCTCATTGGTGTGGCTGGCTTCTGGGTTAAAGTTGGTATTGTGTCAAGAAGCAGTGCGGCTTGGTTGGGTTGTGTTTCGGGTCCTCCGACAGTTCTGACTTAGAATATGTGGACAACTACAAATACCTAGGTGTCTGGTTAGACTGTAAACTCTCCTTCCAGACTCACATTAAGCATCTCCAATCCAAAATTAAATCTAGAATTGCACAAAAGCCTCCTTCACTCACGCTGCCAAACATACCCTCGTAAACTGACTATCCTACCGATCCTCGACTTCGGCGATGTCTTTTACAAAAATATCCTCCACACTACTCAGCAATTGGATGCAGTCTATCACAGTGCCATCCCGTTTTGGTCAACAAAGCCCCCATATACTACCTCACCACTGCGACCTGTATGCTCTCGTTGGCTGCCCTGCTACAATTTGTATCAAACACTGGCTCCAGGTCATACTATAAGTCTTTGCTAGGTAAAGCTCCGCCTTATCTCTCAGCTCACTGGTCAACATAGCAACACCCACCCTAGCACGCGCTCCAGCAGTAAATATCTTTCCATGAACATGTTCAGTCTTCACAAAGCCAGTCCCTGACTGGACCGATCGTCACAAAGGCGTCCCTGACTGGACCGTCTTCACAAAGGCCGTCCCTGACTGGACCGTCTTCACAAAGGCGTCCCTGACTGGACCGTCTTCACAAAGGCCGTCCCTGACTGGACCGTCGTCACAAAAGGCCGTCCCTGACTGACCGTCGTTCACAAGGCCGTCCCTGACTGGACGTCTTCAAAAGGCCGTCCCTGACTGGACCGTCTTCACAAAGGCCGTCCCTGACTGGACGTCGTTCACAAAAGGCCGTCCCTGACTGGACCGCTCGTCACAAAGGCCGTCCTGACTGGACCGTCGTCACAAAGGGCCGTCCCTGAACTGGACCGTCGTCACAAAGGCCGTCCCTGACTGGACGTCGTCACAAAGCCGTCCTACTGGACGTCGTCACAAGCCAGTCCCTGACTGGACCGTCGTCACAAAGCAGTTCCCTGACTGGACGTCGTCACAAAGCCAGTCCCTGACTGGACCGTCGTCACAAAGGCCGTCCCTGACTGGACCGTCTTCACAAAGGCCGTCCCTGACTGGACGTCGTCACAAAGGCCGTCCCTGATGGACCGTCGTCACAAAAGGCGTCCCTGACTGGACCTCTTCACAAAGGCCGTCCCTGACTGGACCGTCGTCACAAAGGCCGTAAATTATGTTACACTTCCCTACTGATGTCATGTTGCAGGCTGGTAGAGCATTATGGGTACTGTAGTACATTATAATTACACTTCCCTACTGATGTCATGTTGCAGGCTGGTAGAGCATTATGGGTACTGTAGTACATTATATTACACATCCCTACTGATGTCAGTTTTGCAAGGCTGGTAGAGCATTATGGGTTACTGTAAGTACATTATATTACACTTCCCTACAGAAGTCATCCTGCAGGCTGGGTAGTGTCATTATGGGGTATGTAGTACATTATATTACACTTCCTACAGAAGTCATCCTGCAGGCTGGTAGAGCATTGTGGGTTTTATCGTAGTACATCACGTTACACTTCCTACAGAAGTCTCCTGCAGGCAGATAGAGCATTATGGGTCTAGGTAGTAATTATATTTACACATCCCTACTGATGTCATGCTGCAGGCTGGGTAGAGCATTATGGTAACTGTAGTACATTTATAAATTACACTTCCCTACTGATGTCATGCTGCAGGCTGGTAGAGCATTATGGGTACTGTAGTACATTTATTACACTTCCCTACTGATGTCATACTGCGGCTGGTAGAGGCATTATGGGTACTGTAGTACATGTATATTACACTTCCTACAGAAGTCATCCTGCAGGCTGGTAGTGCATTTGGGTACTGTAGTACATTATATTACACTTCCCTACAAGAAGTCATCCTGCAGGCTGGTAGAGCATTGTGGGTATCGTAGTATCACGTTACACTTCCCTACAGAAGTCATCCTGCGGCTGGTAGAAGCATTATGGGGTATGTAGTTACATTATATTACACATCTATGTGTTACTCAGCTTAGCTTAGGGTTGTGATTATAGTCCATGGCTGCGCA
>NW_019947441.1:16845-22138 GCF_002910315.2 Salvelinus sp. IW2-2015 | reverse complement strand
TGGATTCTAGTAATGGTGGACTTACAGAGGAGAGAAGCATGATTCATATTAATGGGTGGACTGACAGAGGAGAACATGATTCTATTAACGGTGGACTGACAGAGGAGAGAACATGATTCATATTAATGGTGGGACTGACAGAGGAGAGAACATGATTCATATTAATGTGGACTGACAGAGAGAGAACATGATTCATATTAATGGTGGACTGACGAGAGAGAACAGATTCATATTAATGGTGGACTGACAGAGAGAAGAACAGGATTCATATTAATGGTGGACTGACAGAGAGAGAAACATATCAATTAATTGGTGGACTGACAGAGAGAGAACAGGATTCATTTTAATGGTGGACTGACAGAGAGAGAAACATGATTCATATATGGTGACTGACAGAGAGAGAACAGGTTCATATTAACGGTGGACTGACAGAGGAGAGAACATGATTCATATTAATGGTGGACTGACAGAGAGAGAACAGATTCATATTAATGGTGGACTGACAGAGAGAGAACAGGATTCATATTAATGGTGGACTGACAGAGGGAGAAACAGGATTCATATTAACGGTGGACTGACAGAGGAGAGAGAACAGATTCATATTAACGTGGACTGACAAGAGAGAGAGAACAGATTCATATTAACGGTGGACTGACAGAGGAGAGAGAAACATTGATTCATATTAACGGTGGACTGACAGAGGAGGAGAGAACAGGATTCGATATTAACGGTGGACTGACAGAGGAGGAGAGAACAGGATTCATAATTACGGTGGACTGACAGAGGAGAGAGAGAACAGGATTCATATTAACGGTGGACTGACAGAGGAGAGAAGAACATGATTCATATTAACGGTGGACTGACAGAGGAGGGAGAGAACAGGATTCATATTAACGGTGGACTCAGAGGAGAGAGAACATGATTCATATTAATACAGTGGAACTGACAGAGGAGAGAGAACAGGATTCATATTAACGGTGGACTGACAGAGAGAGAGAACAGGATTCATATTAACGGTGGACTGACAGAGGAGAGAGAACAGGATTCATATTAACGGTGGACTGACAGAGGAGAGGAACAGATTCATATTAACGGTGGTGAACTGACAGAGGAGGGAAGAAAGGATTCATAATTAACGGTGACTGACAGAGGAGGAGAGAACAGGATTTCATATTAACGGTTGGACTGACAGAGGAGAGAGAACAGGATTCATATTTAACGTGGGACTGACAGAGGAGAGAGAACAGATTCATATTAACGGTGACTGACAGAGAGGAGAGAACAGGATTCATTATTAACTGGTGGACTGACAGAGGAGAGAGAACATACATATTAACGGTGGACTGAAGGGAACGAGAACAGGATTCATATTAACGGTGGACTGACAGAGGAGAGAGAACAGGTTCATATTAACGGTGACTGACAGAGGAGGAGAGAAACAGATCATATAACGTGGACTGACAGTAGGAGAGAGAACAGGATTCATATTAACGGTGACTGACAGAGGAGGGAGAGAACAGGATTCATATTAACGGTGGACTGACAGAGAGAGAGAGAACAGGATTCATATTAACGGTGGACTGACAGAGAGAGAGAGAACAGGATTCATATTAACGGTGGACTGGACAGAGGAAGAGAGAGACAGGATTTCTATAACGGGTGACTGACAGAGAGAGAGAGAACATGATTCATATTATGGTGGACTGAAGAGGAGAGAGAACAGGATTCATATTACGTGGACTGACAGAAGGAGAGAGAAAACATGATTCATATTAACGGTGGACTGACAAGAGAGAGAACAGGATTCATATTAACGGCTAGGACTGACAGAGGAGAGAGAGAACAGGATTCATATTAATGGTGGACTGACAGAGGGAGAGAGAACAGGATTTCATATTAATGTGGACTGACAGAGGAGAGAGAGAACAGGATTCATATTAATGGTGGACTGACAGAGGAGAAACAGAATACATTTTTCCTATGCTGCTGCTTTGTGTACGTTGTGTCTGTGTGTGCAGTGGGTGCGTGTGTGTGCACGTGTGTGTCTGTGTGTGTGTACTCAAATGAAGGGCTCACTTCCAGAGCTTTAACTCCCAGAGCAGGTTAGGTAGTGCAGTCTTATTCCATATGCTATTAGCTGTTTCCCCTAGAGAATCACACACACACACACACACACACACACACACCACACACACACACACACACACACACACACACACACAACACACACACAGCCACACACACACAACACCACACACCCACACACACACACACACACACACCACACACCACACACACCACACACGTTTCTCAGGGGCGTAGAGTCATTAGTAGAGCTTAAAAAACGGCTGCCAGTCAGTTCTCTGCTTCTCCTGGCTACCAGCCAGTCCTAGCTCAGCCTTAGCCCTGCTCAGCCAGCTACCAGCCTAGCCTACGCCCGCCTAGCCAGTCTTAGCCCAGCCCTAACCTTAACCCCAGCTCAGCCTAGCTTCAGCTAAGCTCCTAGCGCCTAGCCCAAGCCTAAGCTCAGCCAGCTCAGCCGAGCTCAAGTCCCAGCTCAGCCTAGCTCAGGGCCTCCAAACCTAAACCCAGCCTAGCTACTAGCAGCCTAGCCCTAGCCCAGCCTACTTCAGCCCAGCTCAGCCTAGCCAGACTCAAAACTAACGCCAGCCCAGCCGAACCTAACCCAGCCCAGCACAGTTCAGCCTAGCACATTTCAGCCTAGCCCAGCCCAGCTCAGCCAGCCCAGCTCAACCTAAACCCAGCTCAGCCTAACCCAGTCAGCCTATCCCGGGCCTAACCTAACCCAGCCCAGCCTAGGGTTCAAACCTAACCCCAGCCAGCTCAGCTCACCAGTAAGGACACCAACTATTAAATATTTTGAAGGCAGATAGGTCAGAATCCACACACATCTCATACAATACCTAACCTAGGCCTACACAAAGACCAGACACACACTATGTAAATTCCAGCAGCCTGCAGTGCAGAGTGAAGGAGACCTACGCAGATGGGAGAGAGGAGACAAGAGAGCGAGACGGGGGGAAGAGATCGAGAGATGGGGAGAGAGAGAGACGAGAGAGAGGAGAAGGACAGCGAGAGAGAGAGATGGGCGAGAGAGAAGAGACGAGCGAGAGATGTGGGAGAGAGAGATGATAAGGGAGAGAGAGAGAGAGAGGAGTGAGAGATGGGGAGAGAGATAGGACGAGAGAAGAGAAGAGAGATGTGAGAGATGGGGAGAGACGGTGAGAGAAAGGGAGAGTAGAAGATAGGGAGAGAGAGATACGGGAGAGAGAGAGAGAGAGAGAGAGATAGGGAGTAGAGAGAGAGAGAGAGAGTGAGAGATGGTGAGAGAGAGGGAGAGACGAGGGAGAGAGGGAGATAGGAGATAGAAGAGAGAAGAGAGTCGAGAGATGGCGGGAGAGAGAGACCGATAGGGAAGACGAGAGAGAGAGATGAGGAGAGAGAGAGAGAGAGCAGAATTGGGGAGAGAGAGAGGATAGAGAGACGAGAGAGATCGAGAGCGAGAGATGGGGAGAAGAGCGATAAGAGGGAGAGACAGCGATAGAGAAGAGAGAAGGGTCATTGTCCGATGAGCTCCTGCATTTTTCTGCATTTTCTTAATCAAATATAGATTAGAGTTAGATATAAACTTGGATTTTGTGTCAAGAACACATACAGGATGCTACCCTCTACAACATAACCCTCACTTCAAACAAAACTCAAAACCTAACAACCTGATATTTGGACGGATTTACGGAATCACCATGAATGGTTCACATCTACCAAGGGCATTAATCATTCTATACAGCAAAATCTCTGGAAAAACAACCAGGAATACCAGAACACCACCAACCTGGAACTGAGTGCACGTCAATGTTAGTTCTGAAACTATATTTGATTTCCAAAGCCAAGAAGAAAAATGACATACACTACTTTATAAGGACTGAATGGTAACATAATTCTGCCAAGCTTGATACAGCTTTCAACTAGCACTGTACGTGTCAAGTGAGAGTGTCAGAAGCCCATTAGGGACCCCAACTAATGCAGGAGAGTCGAATTAGTCTACCCCAACCAAAATGGAGAGGCCTTAAAAGCTGCCTCCCGCTGTTCAGAGGTAATTAAGACATACAGTACCCTCTGCATGTAAGAATGATAAGACAAGGAAAAAGATCACAAAATAAGCTCCTGTATGAAAATCACAGAGACACTTTTTGCTGACTATTTACAAAAAATGGGAAACATCAATCTTCTCTCGTGTTCTCTCCTCTGTCAGTCCACCGTTAATATGAATCTGATTGTCTCTGTCCGTCTGTCTCTGCAGTGTCCGCTGAGCTGGCAGAATAAGTGGGAGGGACCAGAGGAGCCCATGCAGTACCTGAGGGCTGTGGTGGCACGCGCTCTTGCTATACAGGTACACAGAGACACACACACAGCTGTTTGTGAAATGTGTTAACATGAGGGATCACAGATATTGTCATGGCAGGCCAGGTTCACTAGTTCCTCCCTCTCTCCTCTGACCAAACATGCAGAGAGGAAGAAACATATGAATAGACTTTTATCTCCTTATCTGTTTAATTACTGCCACCTGTGTGTGTCTGAGCATATGGAGGTAGGCGGACAGTGAGTCCGAAGAGAGGGAGGAGTGGAACGGCATCCTCCGGTAATGCCAGAACGCTTTTCTGCTAACCYGCTGCCAAACACACTTCCAAGTGTGTGTGTGTGTGCGTGCACGTGYGCGTGCGTGCGTGCGTCAGTCCGGTGTGCACCTGCGTCCATGCGTGTTGTGTCAAATGGGCCCAGCCTGTCCTCTCATACCCTAAGTAATGTGTTCAATCCATTAACTAGCTCTCCTCTCCTCCACAAGCAGCTGATATCACCAGGGAAGATGAATTAGAGGAATTACAGGGATAACAGGACAGCCATGGAGAGAGACAAACTGACCTTGACACACACACACACACACACACACACACACACACACACACACACACACACACACACACACACAGAATACTAACCACCACACAACACTAAGTCTGCATTATTCATGCCTTGGGACAATCTCACAGTGTGTGTGTGTGTGTGCGTGTTATTCTTGTGTTTATGTGTGTTTGTGTAACTGGGGCATTTGTCTTCAGTGAAAGCTTGCCCACATCTATTTGTCAGCCAATTGAGACAGACAATGAGCTTAAAAAGAATCAATTTATTATAGAGATTAAATCAGATCTTAGCTCATTCTGTTTGTAGTCTGTCAGCATGTTTTTCAACTGACCTCAAATTCAGTCATTTCTTT
>NW_019947441.1:0-11974 GCF_002910315.2 Salvelinus sp. IW2-2015 | reverse complement strand
TCTTTTTCTCTCCTCTCCCCATCTCTCTCTCGATCTGTCTTTTTCTCTCCTCTCTCACCCCCTCTCCTCTCCCCATCTGTCTTTTTCTCTCCTCTCTCACCCCCCTCTCCCTATCTCTCTGTATGTCTGTAGGTGTGTGGTCTGCAGTTGGAGGGCTGTAGTTTTGATGGGGCTCGTCTGTCTGAGAACCGCCATGACTCCCCCAGTGTGTCAGCTGTACCTGCCTGCTACATGGCCTGGATAGTACAGGTACAAACACACACACTCACACACACGAATCACTGAAGTGCTCTCTGTTCTTTCTGTGGTCAGGGTCAGAGTTCAGCTCTCTGATTAGCTGTTGTCATGGCAACATAGTTCTTATTGTTCACGTCTCCTCTGATTTACACTGAACAAAAATTTTAACACAGCATGCAGCAATTTCAAAGATTTTACTGAGTTACAGTTCATATAAGGAAATCAGTCGATTTAAATAATTAATTAGGCCCTAATCTATGGATTTCACATGACTGGAAATACAGATATGATTCTGTTGGTCACAAATACCTTACCAAAAAAAAGTAGGGGTGTGGATCAGAAAACCAGTCAGTATCTGGTGTGACCACCATTTATCTCATGCAGCAAGACACATCTTCTTCACATGGAGTTGATCAGGCTGTTGTTTGTGGCCTGTGGAATGTTGTCCCACTCCTCTTCAATGGCTGTGTGAAGTTGGTGTATATTGGCGGGAACTGGAACACACTGTCATACATGTAGATCCAGAGCATCCCAAACATGCTCAGTGRGTGACATGTCTGGTGAGTRTGCAGGCCATGGAAGAACTGGGACATTTTCAGTGTCYAGGAATTATGTACAGATYCTTGTGACATGGGGTCGTACATTATCACGCTGAAACATGAGGTGATGGCAGTGGATGAATGGCACGAAAATGGGCCTCAGGATCTCGTCACGGCATCCCGGTCCATTAAAATTGGCATCAATAGAAAAGAGCACACTTCTTCAACGTGCCAGTGGCCATCAAAGTGATCATTTGCCCATTGATGTCGGTAATGACGCCGAACTGCAGTCAGGTCATGACCCTGGTGAGGACAATGAGGACGCGGATGAGCTTCCCTTAGACGGTTTCTGACAGTTAGTGATTCTTTGGTTGTACAAACCCACAGTTTCATCAGCTGGTCTTAGACGTACTGCCAAATTCTCTAAAATGACATTGGAGGTGGCTTATGGTCGAGAAATTAACATTAAATTCTCTGGCAACAGCTCTGGTGGACATTCCTGCAGTCAGCATGCCAATYGCACRCTSCCTCAATACTTTAGACATCTGTGGCATTGTGTTGTGTGACAAAACTGCACATTTTACATTGGCCTTTTATTGCCCCCAACACAAGGTGCACCTCTGTAATGATCATGCTGTTTAATCAGATTCTTGATATACCACACCTGTCAGGTGGATGGATTATCTTGGCGAAGGAGAAATGCTCACTAACAGGGATGTAAACAAATTTCTGCACAAAATTTGAGAGAAATAAGCTTTTTGTGCATATGGAACATTTCTGGGATCTTTTATTTCAGCTCATGAAACATGGGACCACCACTTTACTTGTTGCGTTTATATTTTGTTCAGGATTGTTTATTTCCCTAAAGGTCTTACTGTGTTGAGAGAAGGAACAATATATTTTATCCTTTGAACAGGCCTGCCATCTTTCTTCCCTCTCTCCTGGCCTCTCCCTCAGTTATCTGAGTAAAACTGCTCAGACAGGAAAGGTGATGCCTAGTATCTGACCAGTCGCTTTATTAACCAAACACTACTTCATATACAGCATAATCCCCTCTTTCTTCTCCCTCCCTCTACTCCCTCTGTTGCTCCTGTATAATGTCTAATGGTTGTAACACCAGCCTGATGTAGATTCAACCCTGCTACAGTAGTTATCTGAGGGATCTGAGGCCTATCTGTCTGGCTTCAAACTGCTTTTTACGGAGGCCTCGCCCACCCTTTACCTCATCTGGGGATGTTAACCGTTAGTCGCTTAGCCTCCGAAAATACATTTGACCGTTCATGTTTATCAGTCTCTAGGTTCATTTGTATAATTTTGTGGGATTAATTTGGTGTCAGAATTTAACAAATCTAATCAGTCAATAAAACAGGAACAGTGTCTTGGTCGACCGGAATGATTATTTTGTGTAAAATAGTCACGTACAGTGAGTTTCTAGAGTTAGAAAGTAGATTTYGTATGTCAACTAATGGCTCGCTGTCTCTAGTAAAATGAGCTGCAAGCCGGAGGAGAGACTCGTTGCTAGGCAACTCACAGACACTGGCTGCAGGGAGCAGTGGGACAGAGCGGAACGGCATGAGGCAGCTGACAACAGCTAAGCTAGCAACCCCCCCCCCCAAAAAAAAGTTTAACAGTATTTCTCTCCTGTACTACTCGTTTTCTATATCAACTTTCTTTTGTTGTCCAGAAGCCAAAGGCACAATCCTAGTCATATGGACAACCCATTTTAGTTGTTGCATATTTACATATTCCCTCTCTTCTACGTTTCGAACGGAGGTGTTCAACTCTGTCACATGAAACGCATCAGGTGCTTTTTACAACAGAGTTTTCCCGCAAATTGCATTTCGGGCAAATGTTTGAAATGGATCTATTCAGTTCTGCGCTTCATTACAGTAGTTTCATGTTCAATAACATGAGAGGATAGAGGATAAGCTCGCTATTGTCACATGTTCTTTAAGCTCTTAATGAAAAATGTCCTCTCCTTCCATGCATAGTATTTTACTGTTTGGAACACATTTTACAGTTTGTTAACTGGTTAATGGGGGTTTGTTAGTCAGCAACAAAATGTCCAGAAATTTGCATCCTTTACACACACACACACACACACACCACACACACACACACACACACACACACACACACACACACACACACCCCACACCTGTGTGTTGTGTATATATTTATTCGTTAGATATTACTGCACTGTTGGAACTAGAAACATAAGCATATTCACTGCACCTGCGAAAACATCTGCAAATCTGTGTACGCGACCAATAAACTTTGATTTGATGTTAATCTACGTTGTGTGTGTGTTATATTGCAGTGTCCCAGTGGCAGCTACGGTCCTGAGGAGGTCATCTCTCTGCCTGTGTACACCAGCTCTGAGCGGGTCAGCGTGGTGACTCACGTCACGCTGCCTTGTGGAGGAAACCCTGACCAGTGGATTCAGAATGGAGCTGCCCTCTCTCTCAAACAGCAGTGAGACAGCCGGGCCAGGGAGCTAGAAGAGGGAGGGTTGGTGTTGGACTGAAGAGCACAGAGGGGAGACATGTTTCTCACGAAGGTTATCGGGCTTCACTACAGGTGTTTGTTGTTATTTTAAAGCGACGATAGTCTGCAATGAAATGTGTAATGGCACATACTGGTTCTTGACTATGTTTGAAAAGCATAGATTATTTTAATGTCACGTTGCGTTTTGAATGTTGATGGTTAATGTTTACTCTTTTAGTATCATCATAGTCTGTTTGAATGTATTATTACAATAATAAAGCTTTATTTACTCTACATATCTGGTTTCTCTCCATAATGAGTGTTTGTATGTGTTGTAAAGACAGGCCCTGGATCAGGAGATATCTGGTTTCTCTCCATAATGAGTGTTTGTATGTGTTGTAAAGACAGGCCCTGGATCAGGAGATATCTGGTTTCTCTCCATAATGAGTGTTTTGTATGTGTTGTGAAGACAGACCCTGGATCAGGAGATATCTGGTTTCTCTCCATAATTAGTGTTTGTATGTGTTGTAAAGACAGGCCCTGGATCAGGAGATATCTGTCCCTGGGTCTGACCTATTGATACTATACACACACTTCAACTCTGAGCCATGACACACACAGACATCAGACTGACTGGCCAGTATACTATTCTAGTGGTATTTATCAGTGTGATTGGAGGGTCAGTTTTAGTTAAACCCCCAGTGTGATTGAGGGGTCAGTTTTAGTTAAACCCCAGTGTGATTGGGGGTCAGTTTTAGTTAAACCCCCAGTGTGATTGAGGGGTCAGTTTTAGTTAATCCAGTGTGATTGGGGGGTCAGTTTTAGTTAAACCCCCAGTATGATTGGAGAGTCAGTTTTAGTTAAACCCAGTGTGATACATACTTTCCAGGTCTATGCCCAAACAGTTCAAACTTCTAATTTTAAAAATTAATCTCTCCAGAAATAAGTCTCTCACTGTTGCCGCCTGCTACCGACCCCCCTCAGCTCCCAGCTGTGCCCTGGACACCATCTGTGAATTGATCGCCCCCCATCTAGCTTCAGAGTTTGTTCTGTTAGGTGACCTAAACTGGGATATGCTTAACACCCCGGCAGTCCTACAATCTAAGCTAGATGCCCTCAATCTCACACAAATCATCAAGGAACCCACCAGGTACAACCCTAAATCCGTAAACATGGGCACCCTAATAGACATTATCCTGACCAACTTGCCCTCCAAATACACCTCTGCTGTCTTCAATCAGGGTCTCAGCGATCACTGCCTCATTGCCTGTATCCGCTATGGGTCCGCGGTCAAACGACCACCCCTCATCACTGTCAAACGCTCCATAAACACTTCTGCGAGCAGGCCTTTCTAATCGATCTGGCCCGGGTATCCTGGAAGGATATTGACCTCATCCCGTCAGTTGAGGATGCCTGGTCATTCTTTAAAAGTTACTTCCTCACCATCTTAGACAAGCATGCTCCGTTCAAAAAATGCAGAACTAAGAACAGATATAGCCCTTGGTTCACTCCAGACCTTACTGCCCTCGACCAGCACAAAAACATCCTGTGGCGAACTGCAATAGCATCGAAGAGTCCCCGCGATATGCAACTGTTCAGGGAAGTCAGGAACCAATACACGCAGTCAGTCAGGAAAGCAAAGGCGAGCTTTTTCAAGCAGAAATTTGCATCCTGTAACTCTAACTCCAAAAAGTTCTGGGACACTGTAAAGTCCATGGAGAAAAAAGAGCACCTCCTCCCAGCTGCCCACTGCACTGAGGCTAGATAACACGGTCACCACCGATAAATCCGTAATAATCGAAAACTTCAACAAGCATTTCTCAACGGCTGGCCATGCCTTCCTCCTGGCTACTCCAACCTTGGCCAACAGCTCCGCCCCCCCCCCAGCTGCTACTCGCCCAAGCCTCCCCAGCTTCTCCTTTACCCAAATCCAGATAGCAGATGTTCTGAAAGAGCTGCAAAACCGGGACCCATACAAATCAGCTGGGCTTGACAATCTGGACCCTCTATTTCTGAAACTGTCCGCCGCCATTGTCGCACCCCCTATTACCAGCCTGTTCAACCTCTCCTTCGTATCATCTGAGATCCCCAAGGATTGGAAAGCTGCCCCTCTTCAAAGGGGGAGACACCCTGGACCCAAACTGTTACAGACCTATATCCATCCTGCCCTGCCTATTAAGGTCTTCAAAAGCCAAGTCAACAAAACAGATCACTGACCATCTCGAATCCCACTGTACCTTCTCCGCTGTGCAATCTGGTTTCCGAGCCGGTCACGGGTCCACCTCAGCCACGCTCAAGGTACTAAACGATATCATAACCGCCATCGATAAAAGACAGTACTGTGCAGCCGTCTTCATCGACCTGGCCAAGGCTTTCGACTCTGTCAATCACCATATTCTTATCGGCAGACTCAGTAGCCTCGGTTATTCTAATGACTGCCTTGCCTGGTTCACCAACTACTTTGCAGACAGAATTCAGTGTGTCAAATCGGAGGGCATGTTGTCCGGTCCTCTGGCAGTCTCTATGGGGGTACCACAGGGTTCAATTCTCGGGCCGACTCTTTTCTCTGTATATATCAATGATGTTCTCTTGCTGCGGGCGATTCCCTGATCCACCTCTACGCAGACGACACCATTCTGTATACTTCTGGCCCTTCCTTGGACACTGTGCTATCTAACCTCCAAACGAGCTTCAATGCCATACAACACTCCTTCTGTGGCATCCAACTGCTCTTAAACGCTAGTAAAACAAAATGCATGCTTTTCAACCGTTCGCTGCCTGCACCCGCATGCCCGACTAGCATCACCACCCTGGACGGTTCGACCTAGAATATGTGGACATCTATAAGTACCTAGGTGTCTGGCTAGACCGCAAACTCTCCTTCCAGATGTAACAGTATAACTTTATGGCCGTCCCCCTCGCCCCGACACGGGCGCGAACCAGGGACCCTCTGCACACATCAACAACAGTCACCCACGAAGCGTCGTTACCCATCGCTCCACAAAAGCCGCGGCCCTTGCAGAGCAAGGGGCAACACTACTTCTAGGTTTCAGAGCAAGTGACGTAACTGATTGAAACGCTATTAACGCCTACCCGCTAACTAGCTAGCCATTTCACATCCGTTACACAGACTCATATCAAACATCTCCAATCCAAAATCAAATCTAGAGTCGGCTTTCTATTTCACAACAAAGCCTCCTTCACTCACGCCGCCAAACTTACCCTAGTAAAACTGATATCCTACCGATCCTCGACTTCGGCGATGTCATCTACAAAATAGCTTCCAATACTCTACTCGCAAACTGGATGCAGTCTATCACAGTGCCATCCGTTTTGTCACCAAAGCCCCTTATACCACCCACCACTGCGTCCTGTATGCTCTAGTCGGCTGGCCCTCGCTACATGTTCGTCGTCAGACCCACTGGCTCCAGGTCATCTACAAGGCTATGCTAGGTAAAGTGCCGCCTTATCTCAGTTCACTGGTCACGATGGCAACACCCACCCGTAGCACGCGCTCCAGCAGGTGTATCTCACTGATCATCCCTTAAGCCAAAACCTCATTTGGCCGCCTTTCCTTCCAGTTCTTTGCTGCCTGCGACTGGAACGAATTGCAAAAATCTCTGAAGTTGGAGACTTTTATCTCCCTCAACAACTTTAAACATCTGCTATCCGAGCAGCTAACCGATCGCTGCAGCTGTACATAGTCCATCTGTAAACTACCCACCCAATTTACCTACCTCACCCCCATACTGTTTTTATTTATTTACTTTTCTGCTCTTTTGCACACCAGTATCTCTATTTGCACATGATCATCTGATGATTTATCACTCCAGTGTTAATCTGCTAAATTGTAATTATTCGCTCCTATGGCCTATTTATTGCCTACCTCCTCATGCCTTTTGCACACATTGTATATAGATTCTCTTTTTTTTTCTTTTTTTTTCTACTATGTTATTGACTTGTTTATTGTTTACTCCATGTGTAACTCTGTGTTGTTGTCTGTTCACACTGCTATGCTTTGTCTTGGCCAGGTCGCAGTTGCAAATGAGAACTTGTTCTCAACTAGCCCACCTGGTTAAATAAAGGTGAAATAAAAAATAATAAAAAAGTGATTGGAGGGTCAGTTTAAGTTAAACCCCCAGTGTGATTGAGGGGTCCGTTTTAGTTAAACCCCCAGTGTGATTGAGGGGTCCGTTTTAGTTAAACCCCCAGTGTGATTGAGGGGTCCGTTTTAGTTAAACCCCCAGTGTGATTGAGGGGTCAGTTTAGTTAAACCCCCAGTGTGATTGAGGGGTCAGTTTTAGTTAAACCCCAGGCTCTGCTGGTGTTTGTTGTGTGTGTCTCTCTCTTTCAGCTCAGTAATAACCCTGGAGAGGCTGTGATGGAAAAATATAGGGGGAGGAGGGGAGAGATTGTGTGTCGGTGTGTATATGGGGAGGGAGTGTGCGTATGTGGTGGTGTGTGTGTGTGTGGAGAGAGCACATGGGAGGAGGGGTGAAAGAGAGAGAGAGTGTGTGTGTGTGTGTGTGTGTGTGTGTGGTGTGTGTGTGTGTGTGGTGTGTGTGTGTGTGTGTGTGTGTGTGTGGTGTGTGTGTGTGTGTGTGTGTGTGTGTGTGTGTGTGTGTGTGTGTGTGTGAGTGCGTGCGTGCATTCGTATGTGTGGAGAGAGCACATCACAGAAGGAACAGTGAGTTTGTGTGCTGCAGTATTGCAGATGGGGAGTGAAATGGAAGAATGGGTTTAAAAGGAGAGGGGATTGGATTTTAGCAGAACAGACACCTGGACCAGAGAGGAGGGAGAGAGGGGAATGGAGGAGGAGGGAGGAGGAGAGGGGACAGACGGGTGAGAAAGAGGGATAAAGGGGAGTAATGGTTAACAAGAGAGATGGATGGGGAGGACAAGGTTAATGTGAGAGTAAATGAGAGAGAGGGGAGGGGGTAAGGGGAGATGGAGAATGTGACAGAACAAAGATGGGGGAAAGAGTTTTCACCATCAGATGAGGAGGGCCTATTTGTCTGGTGTCTATGGCAGGCAAATGATGCAGTAGGTGGATTACATTCTGTTGTTTTCAAGATCCCCAAATACCGTGAACTGCCTCCCTGGCTATTCTTCTGTTCTATATATCTCAGTCTCCAAATCTGCTCTGTTTAGATATTAACCATAGAAATCAGATACTAACCATAGAAATCAGATATTAACCATAGAAATCATGGTTTGTTGTGTTTGTTTGATAGTTTTTCATTTATACAAGGTCTTACTATGTATCTAAATGTCCAGCGTTAAGAATGAGTCCTATCCTACTCGTCAGACATAAACAGTGGTAATGGTATATTTTCATTTGATAACATCCGACTGAATTATCGTTAGTTTCCCAGACTTCTTATCCGTTCATCTCTGAGTTGGGCCACACAGTGAACTGTTCTTACATTTTCTCTTGTTGCAGACAACATTAGAAACACAAACCGTGGTTTCTGATCGAGCTTATCTGTAGTGTTCTTTCTTGGCCCTGAAGAACCACAAGGTGTGCACACTTTTGTTCCAGACCAGCACTAACTTCTAATTCAATTAATGTTCTACTCATCAAGAATACGATTGGTTGAATCAGGTTTCGTCAGTTTTGTTTGGATGTTTTTTTTTTCTTTCTGATATTTAGACCAGCTGAATCTATTCCTCTGTAATATTTAGACCAGCTGAATCTATTCCTCTGTAATATTTTTAAGACAGCTGACATCTATTCCTCTGTAAATATTAGACCAGCTGAATCTATTCCTCTGTAATATTTTAGACCACTGAATCTATTCCTCTGTAATATCTAGACCACTGAATCTAATTGCCTCTGTAATATTTCAGACCAGCGAACATTCCTCTGTGATATTTAGACCCAGCTTGAATCTATTCCTCTGTAAATATTTTAGACCAGCTGGAATCGACATTCCTCTAATGCTAATATCTAGACCAGCTGAATCTATCTCCTCTCGTAATAATTTAGACCAGCTGAATCTATGCCTCTGTAATATCTAGACCAGCTGAATCTATTCCTCTGTTAATATTAGACCAGCTGAATCTATTCACTCGCTGGATATTTAGACCAGGCTGAATCTATTCTTCTGCTAATATCTTAACCAGCTGAATCTATTCCTCCTGTTTAATATTTAGACCAGCTGAATCTATTCCTCTGCTAATATCTAGCGACCAAGCTGAATCTATTCCTCTGTAATATTTAGACCAGGCTGAATCATTCCCTCTGTGATATTTAGACCAGCTGAATCTATCTCTGTAATATTTAGACAGCGGAATCTATTCCTCTGTAATATTTAGACCAGGCTGAATCTATTCCTCTGTGATATTTAACAGCTGTATCTATTCCTCGTATATTGTAGACCAGCTGAAATCTATTTTCCCTCTGTGATTTTTAGACCAGCTGAGATCTATTCACTCTGTAATATTTAGACCCAGTGAACTCATATTCCTCCGTAATATCTAGACCATCTGAATCTATTCCTCTGTAATATTATTTTAGACCAGCTGAATCTATCCTCTGTAATATCTAGACCCATGCTGAATCTATTCTCTGTGATATTTAGGACCAGCTGAATACTATTCCTCTGTAATATTTAGACCAGCTGAATCTATTCCTCTCTTAATATCTAACCAGCTGAATCTATTCCTCTGTGATATTTAGACCAGCTGAATCTATTCCTCTGTAATATTCTATACCAGCTGAATCATGCCTCTGTGATATTTAGACCAGCTGAATCTATTCCTCTGTAATATTTAGACAGCTGAATCTATTCCTCTGTAATGATCTAGGACCAGCTCGAATCTATTCTCTCTGAAATATTTAGACCAGCTGAAGCTATTCCCTCTGTAATATCTAGGACCAGCTGAACTATTCCTCTGTAATATTTAAGACCAGCTGAATCTATTCCTCTGTGATATTTTAGACCATCTGAAATGTATTCCTCTGTAATATCTGAACCAGCCTGAATCTATTCCTCTGAATATGTTAAGACCAGCTGAATCTATTCCTCGGTAATTATCTAGACCAGCGGAATCTATCCCTCTGTAATATAATAGACCAGCTATAGATCAATATTCCATCTGTGATATTTAGACCAGCTGAATCAATTCCTTCTGTAATAATTTAGACCAGCTGAATCTATTCCCTCTGTTAAATATCTAGACCAGCTGAAATCTATTCCTCTGTAAAGTAGTTTAGTATCCAGGCTGAATCTATTCCTCTGTAATATCTAGACAGCGTAATCTATTCCTCATGTAATATTAGACCAGCTGAATCTATCCTCTGTGATATATTTAGCCAAGCTGAAATCTATTCCTTGTGTAATTATCTAGACCAGCTGAATCTATTCCTCTGATATTTTAGACCAGCTGAAATCTATTCCTCTGTAATATCTAGAACCAGCTGAATCTATTATCCTCTGAAAATCAGACCAAGGCTGAATCTATTCCTCTGTAATATTTAGAGCCAGCTGAATCTATTTCCTCTGTAAAGCTATACTAGAAACCAGCTGAATCTTATTCCTCTGTAATATTTTAGACCAGCTGAATCTATTTCCTCTGTTAATATTTAGACCAGTCTGAATCTATTCCTCTTGTACTATTAACCAGACTGACCCATTTCTATTCCTCTGCTTGATATCTAGACCAGACTGCAATCTATTCCCTCTGTGGATATCTAGAACCAGCTGAATCTTATCTTTGTATCTAGACCAAGCTAATACTATCCTCTGTATATCAGACCAGCTGAATCTATCCTCGTAATATTAGGACCAGCTGAATCATTTCCTCTGTAATATTAGACCAGCTGAATTAATCTCCTCCTGTAATATTCTAAGACCAGCGAATCTATTCTTCTGTAATATCGTAGACCAGCTGAATCTATATCCTCTGTGATATTTAGACCAGCTGAAATCTATTCCTCTGTATATTTAGACCAGCCCTGGGGAATCTATTCCTCTAGTAATATCTAGACCAGCTAATCTTATTCCTCTCCGTTGATAATTTAGGCCAGGCTGAATTAATTCCTCTTGTAATATTTAGAACCAGCTGAATCTATTCCTGCTGATATCTAGACAGGCTGCAATCTATTCCTCTGGGTATTAGACCAAGCTGAATCTATTCTCTGATATTTAGGACCAGCTGTCAAGTCGATTCCCTGTAATATCTAGACCAGGCTGAATCTATTCCTCCTGGGATATTGTAGACCAGCTGAATCCTATCCTTCTGAATGTATTCAGACCAGCTGAATCTATTCCTCTGTAATATCTAGACCAGCTGAATCATTCCTCCTGTCAATATTTAGACCAGCTGAATCAATGATTCCTCCTGATATCTAGACCCAAGCTGAATGCGTATTCCTCTGTAATATCTAGACCAGCTGAATCTATTCCGTCTGTTAATATCTAGACCCAAGCTGAATCTAATCCTCTGAATATATTTAGACCAGCTGAATCTATTCCTCTTGAATGCCTTATTTGATTAACGAGACGTCGGTTGATCATAAACAACATTACAGGAACTCAAGTCATTCGGTTCACCTGATCATTAGCAACTCCTCACCAATCACGTAGATTGTTGGACCGCATTATCTACCAAGGGAATTCTCTGTCGATATATAATCCACAGGCTGATATATTCCCCCCCAAGCAGACCAACATCGATGGCCTCTGAACGAAACTTTATCGACTTCC
>NW_019947440.1:25694-37027 GCF_002910315.2 Salvelinus sp. IW2-2015 | reverse complement strand
ACTGAGCAATTGATCAGTTCAGGGAATTACTCAAATTCAACACACCTGGTCTTCCAGGTTGGTTTAAAGCACAATCCTGCGACTCTCCAGGAACAGGGCTGCCTACTCCTGACCTTGGGGAAAGTTTCACCATACTGCTTATACCAATCAAATCCTCTCTGAATAGGTTCTGGGGTTGATTTGGGATTGGGCCTCTCTTTTCTTTGGCAATAACACTTACTCTAAACTGGTTCTTGAGAACTCTCTCACTGGTGTCTAGTGCCACCTTGTGGTGAGATTATATACTACAAACTGAATATGGTCTTCAGTGAGCGTCTATGAAAAGAGATCATGTTGCTAAAAAACAACAATCAAATATGACTTTAAATTAATTAAAATAGTGTTTCTGATACATGAATAGTAAAATGTGGCATATAGTGTAATTAGTTGTGCTGTGTTTAACTTGTTATTGACCTAGCAGAGTACAATAGGAGATGAGGTGAAAAGACCGAGACACAGAGTTGTCTGTAAGCCACAGCTCTGCCTTTTAATTATGGAAAACAATGGTTTTAAAATGACATCTATCTTCGGTTACATCTAACTTCATTTTTCAGTCGTGTGAATTATAAAGGAATTTGTAGTGACAACATGCTACCAATCAATCCAAACCATATACTGAGACGGCAATCATTTTCCCTTTAGTGTTTAATTCATCATTAGAAAGAGAGTGACCAGAGGAGACTTCAGCACAAGTGTTCTCCTAGGCCTCGGGGTGTGTGTGTCTGCTTGTACACATTTGTTCCTGTTTTTGCTACATATCATATTGTCCAACGTTGGGACAATAATTTTTACGAAGAGGAATGTGTACTTCTGGCGTACCTGCACTCCATTCTAATGAGACAGAGAGGGATCAGGAACTGGACAGACCAGCAGAGTGAGTCTGGATGGATTCTGCTCCTCCATGCAGTGAGACCAGCATGATGACTAGCTCCATCCACAGCTACTGTTGATGTTGTTGAGTCAGTTGGACTAGCTCCATCCACAGCTACTGTTGTTGTTGTTGAGTCAGTTGGACTAGCTCCATCCACAGCTACTGTTGTTGAGTTAGTTGGACTAGCTCCATCTACAGCTACTGATGTTATTGAGTCAGTTGGACTAGCTCCATCCACAGCTACTGTTGTTGTTGTTGAGTCAGTTGGACTAGCTCCATCTACAGCTACTGATGTTATTGAGTTAGTTGGACTAGCTCCATCTACAGCTACTGTTGTTTTGTTGAGTCAGTTGGACTAGCTCCATCCACAGCTACTGTTGATGTTTGTTGAGTCAGTTGGACTAGCTCCATCCAGAGCTACTGTTGATGTTGTTGTTGAGTCAGTTGGACTAGCTCCATCCACAGCTACTGTTGATGTTGTTGTTGAGTCAGTTGGACTAGCTCCATCCACAGCTACTGTTGTTGTTGTTGAGTCAGTTGGACTAGCTCCATCTACAGCTACTGATGTTATTGAGTCAGTTGGACTAGCTCCATCCACAGCTACTGTTGTTGTTGTTGAGTCAGTTGGACTAGCTCCATCCACAGCTACTGTTGATGTTGTTGTTGAGTCAGTTGGACTAGCTCCATCCACAGCTACTGTTGATGTTGTTGTTGAGTCAGTTGGACTAGCTCCATCCACAGCTACTGTTGATGTTGTTGTTGAGTCAGTTGGACTAGCTCCATCCACAGCTACTGTTGATGTTGTTGTTGAGTCAGTTGGACTAGCTCCATCCACAGCTACTTTTGTTGAGTCGTGACTACTCCATCACGTACTGTTGTTGAGTCAGTTGGACTAGCTCCATCCACCAGCTACTGTGTTGATGAGTCAGTTGGACTAGCTCCATCCACAGCTACTGTTTGTTGTTGAGTCAGTTGGACTAGCTCCATCCACAGCTACTGTTATTGTTGTTGAGTCAGTTGGACTAGCTCCATCCACAGCTACTGTTGATGTTGAGATCAGTTGGACTAGCTCCATCCACAGCTACTGTTGATGTTGAGTCAGTTGACTAGCTCCATCCCAGCTACTGTTGATGTTGAGTCAGTGGACTAGCTCCATCCACAGCTACTGTTGATGTTGGTGAGTCAGTTGGACTAGCTCCATCCACAGCATACTGTTGAGTTGTGTGAGTCAGTTGGACTAGCTCCATCCACAGCTACTGTTGTTATTGTGTTGTTGAGTCAGTTGGACTAGCTCCATCCACAGCTACTGTGTTTTGAGTCAGTTGGACTAGCTCCATCCACAGCTACTGATGTTGTTATTGAGTCAGTTGGACTAGCTCCATCCACAGCTACTTGTTGTTGAGTCCGTTGGACAAGTTCCATCCACAGCTACTGTTATTTGTTGTGTTGAGTCAGTTGGACTAGCTCCATCCACAGCTACTTTTGTTGTGATATTGACTACTCATCCACAGCTACTGTTGTTTGTTGTTGAGTCAGTTGGACTAGCTCCATCCACAGCTACTGTTGAGTTGTTGAGTCAGTTGGACTAGCTCCATCCACAGCTACTGTTGTTGTGTTTGAGTCAGTTGGACTAGCTCCATCCACAGCTACTGTTGTTTTGTTGTTGAGTCAGTTGGACTAGCTCCATCCACAGCTACTGTTGTTGTTGTTTGAGTTAGTTGGACTAGCTCCATCCACAGCTACTGTTGTTGTTGTTGAGTCAGTTGGACTAGCTCCATCCACAGCTACTGTTGTGTGTTGTTGAGTCAGTTGGACTAGCTCCATCCACAGCTACTGTTGTTGTTGAGTCAGTTGGACAGCTCCATCCACAGCTACTGTTGGTTGTTGAGTCAGTTGGACTAGCTCCATCCACAGCTACTGTTGTTGTTGTTGTTGAGTCAGTTGGACTAAGCTCCATCCACAGCTACTGGTGATGTTGTGCTGTTGAGTCAGTTGACTAGCTCCATCCACAGCTACTGGTGTTGTTGTGATCGTGGACAAGCTCCATCCACAGCTACTTTTGATGTTGTTGTTGTTGAGTCAGTTGGACTAGCTCCATCCACAGCTACTGTTGTTGTTGTTGAGTCAGTTGGACTAGCTCCATCCACAGCTACTGTTGTTGAGTCAGTTGGACTAGCTCCATCCACAGCTACTGTTGTTGTTGTTGAGTCCAGTTGAACTAGCTCCATCCACAGCTACTGTGTTGTGTTGAGTCAGGTGGACTAGCTCCATCCACAGCTACTGTTGTGTTGTTGAGTCGTTGGACTAGCTCCATCCACAGCTACTGTTGTGTTGTTAGTTAGTTGGACTAGCTCCATCCACAGCTACTGTTGTTGTTGTTGAGTCAGTTGGACTAGCTCCATCCACAGCTACTGTTGTTGTTGTTGAGTCAGTTGGACTAGCTCCATCCACAGCTACTGGTTGTTGTTGTTAGTTAGTTGGACTAGCTCCATCCCACAGCTACTGTTGTTGTTGTTGAGTCCGTTGGACAAGCTCCATCCACAGCTACTGTTGATGTCTGTTGCTGTTTTGAGTCAGTTGGACAGCTCCATCCACAGCTACTGTTGTTTGTTGTTGAGTCAGTTGGACTAGCTCCATCCACAGCTACTGTTGTTGTTGTTGAGTCAGTTGGACTAGCTCCATCCACAGCTACTGTGTTGTTGTTTGAGTCAGTTGGACTAGCTCCATCCACAGCTACTGTTGTGTTGTTGAGTCAGTTGGACTAGCTCCATCCACAGCTACTGTTGTTGTGTTGAGTCAGTTGGACTAGCTCCATCCACAGCTACTGTTGTTGAGTCAGTTGGACTAGCTCCATCCACAGCTAGTTGTTGTTGTTGAGTCAGTTGGACTAGCTCCCCACAGCTACTGTTATGTTGTTGGTTGAGTCAGTGGACTAGCTCCATCCACAGCTACTGTTGTTGTTGGTGAGTCAGTTGGACTAGCTCCATCCACAGCTACTTTTGTTGTGTTATAGTTAGTTTGACTAGCTCCATCCACAGCTACTGATGTTGTTTTGTTATTGAGTTAGTTGACTAGCTTCCATCCACAGCTGCTACTGTTATTGAGTCAGTTGGACTAGCTCCATCCACAGCTGCTACTGTTATTGAGTCAGTGGACTAACTCCAGCTTTACTGTTGTATTGATGAGTCTTGTCTCTACGCTGCCAGCATTGGTCAGATCAGTGATTGACTAAATTCAACACACCTGGTCTTCCAGGTCGGTTAAAGCAAAATACTGCATACCCCGCGACTCTCCAGGAACAGGGTTGCCTACCCCTGAGCTCGCCTATCAGAGGGCACCTTGGTCCAGGAACAGGGTTGCCTACCACTGAGCTAGCCTATCAGAGGGCACCTTGGTCCAGGAACAGGGTTGCCTACCCCTTGACCTAGCCTATCAGAGGGCAAGTTTGAGCTATTACCATATTGCTCCACTCTAGGGGTCAACTTGGGATTGGGCCGTGATGTGTGTGAGATGTTGTATCCAGGTGAGAAAGCCACTGCATTGTTTACAGCCAGGACTACACTAAAGAGAATACTTTGGATGAACAATGAGCTAACACCAATTATCCATTCTGTGTGAACAATATCACCCACGGACGGTGCTATGGAAAACAATTAGTTTGCCCCCATGGGTTTCCTACCTTACATAATGCTATTGTTTACAGCCCTCAAACTTAACTCAGGACCTTGAAACCAGTTCCACTGCATTTTTTACATTGTTCCCCTCTAATCAGGGACTGACTTAGACCTGGGACACCCAAGTGGGTACAATTTAATTATCAGGTGGAACAGAAAACCAGCTGGCTCTGGACCTCATAGGGTAAGAGTTGTATACCCCTGGTATAGGGTACAATAAAGTTTTCTATTGAAATATGTTTATGCAGATGATTGTATATCATTTAATTTGTAGTAAGGCCATGTTTACGACTGACCAGATAAGTATTGTTATTGATGCTGTATTTAAAAGGATAACAATATGTGGGACCTGTCCTGACAGATCAAAACATACATGGCCACGGACAGCATAAGTTCTATCGTGCAAGTGTGCGTTAGTAGAAACTGTTCCCACAACGTCCACTTAGCTAGCAAACTAGTCATGCAAGTGACGAGGATATTGGCACTGGCAATCTCTCTCCCACTCTCCGGCTGCCTAACCTGTCTCCCTCTCTGAGCAGTATAATACCACAGCTCTGACTACGCCTGTCTCCTCTCTGAGCAGTGGTAATCCACAGCTCATGACTATCTGTCTCCTCCCTCTCTGCGCATATAACCACAGCTCCCTGAATACCTGTCTCATCCCCCTGAGCAGTATATCCACAGGCTCGCTGAATACCGTCCTCCCTCTCGAGACAGTAAACCCAACACACTCGCTGATACCCCTGTCTCCCTCTCTCGAGCATATACCCACAGCTCTTGACCTACTCCTTCTCCCTCTCTGACCGTAAAATCCACAGCATTCACTGACTACCTGTCCACTCTCTCTCTGAGCAGTATACCCACAACACAGCTTCCTGACTACCCATGGTTCCCCTCTCTGCGCCAGTATAACCACACCAGCTCTCTGCCACTGTCTCCCTCTCTGAGCATATATCCACAGCTCTGCCTAACTGTCCTCCTCTCTGAGCATATACCACAGCTCCTGCCACCTGCCTCCCTCTCTCACAGTATACCACAGTCTGACTACCTGTCTCCCTCTCTGGAGCATATAACCACAGCCTCTGCTACTGTCTCCCTTCTCTGAGCAGTATACCACAGCTCTGGACTACCCTGTCTCGCCTTCTGAGCAGTAATACACACGCTCTGACTACCCGTCTCCTCTCTGAGCATATACCAACAGTCTCGGCCCTACCTGTCTCCTCGTGAGCAGTATAACCACACAGCTCTGACTCTACCATGTCCTCCCTCTCTTGAGCAGTATACACAGCCTCTGCCTTGCCTGTCCCCTCCTCTGAGCAGTATATATCCACAGCTCTGACTGCCTGTCTCCCCTCTCTGAGCAGTAATCCCCACAGCTCTGACTACTGTCTCATTCTCTGCAGCAGTATAATTAACCCACAGCTTCTCCTCCTGCTGTCCCTCCCTCTCTGAGGCAGTATCCAAGCTTGGACTTGCTGTCTCCCTCTCGGCATGTATACACCACACTCTGACTACGCTGTCTCCCTTCTGAAGCAGTATAACCCAAAACAGCTCTGGCCGCTAACCTGTCTTTCCCTCTCTGGCAGTATCCACAGCTCTGCCTCCCATGTCTCCTCTCCTGAGCAGTATACAACCACAAGCATCGACTTACCTGTCTCCTCCTCCTGAGCAGTATAAACAACCACAGTCTGGACTACTGTCTCCCTCTCTAGCGATGATCCCAGCTCTGACTACCCTGTCTCCCTCTCTGAGCATAAACACAGCCTCTGCCCTACCTGTCTCCCTCATCGAGGCAGTATAACAGAACCTATACAGCTCTTGCCTTAACCTGCTCCCTCTACTGAGCAGTATACCACAGCTCTGCCTAACCTGTTCTCCCTCTCGAGCAGTATACCACAGCTCCTGACCTACCTGTCCTCCTCATCCTCTTAGCAGTATACCACAATCTTTCTAAGATCAGGGCGCTCTGGACTACCGTCTCCCCCTCTGAGCAAGTAATATTACCACGCGCTCTGGCCTACCCATACCTGTCTCCTCCCTCTCGGCAGCAGGATAACACACGCTCTGGCCCATTACCTGTCTCACCCTCTCTGAGCATATAACCACAACCCTGACTACCTGTCTCCCCTCTCCTAGCAGTATAACAACACAGCTCTGAACTACCCTGTCCTCCTCTCTGAGCAGTTAAAGAAAACCCACAAACAACCACTAGCTCTGACTACCCTGTCTCCCCCTCCTGAGGAGCAGTATACCAGAAACCAACAGCCTCTGAGCTACCCTGACTACCTGGTCTTTATTGTGATGGGTCCCTCCTCTGAGACAGTATAACCCACACACAGCTGACTACCAGCTGGTCTACCTCTCGTGACAGTATAAACCACACAAGAGTTCTGACTACCATTGTCGCATCCTCCTCTCTGAAGCAGTCTAATATAAAAAGACAAACCACAGTTCTGCCTGTCTCCCTCTGAGTCGATAGTCCGTACCACAAGCGGCTTCTCTAGGACTACCCTGTCTCCTCTCTGAGGCAGTATAAAACCACACTGACAAGCCTCTTTGACTATAACCCTGTCTTCCCCTCTCCTCTGGAGCAGTAATACGACCACAGTGCTCGGCGGCCTGCCTGTTTTCTCTTCTCTCTTGCGCTGGAGCAGTATAACGAACCATCATGCTTCATCTTGCGCTGGCTGGCTGGACCAAGTCAGATGTGGATCTGGATTCCAACATAACCACTAAGGCTCGGCCCCCAGCACCTAGCTGTATGCGGCTTTATATGCTTTATGCTGTGCTGCGGCCGTGAAGGCCAGAACTACAGACCGTGCCTTATCTACGCTGGTGACGATAGCTGATCAGGAACAGAGAAGTCTGGGGTTTCCCTGAAGCCAGAACTGACCAGACTGCCACGTCTTAAGTGCTAACTGCTAGGCTTGGGGTGGTTGACTAGCCTGATCAGGATAACAGGAAGAGTCTGGGGTTCCCCTCTGAAGCAAGAACACAAGAAGATTATATCCGTCATGGCACAACGCGAAGAAGACCCAATCGATGCATCCCCAAAGCTCTACTATGCTGGGGATTTGGTTGGGGGTGAGAGTTAAACATAGCTTGAAGATGATGTCAGGAACCACAGGAATAAGAAGATTAAAAAAGGTCTGGGGAGGAGGGGGTGTTGTTCCCTGAAGCCAGAACTAACAAGACCCTCCGTACTTGCTTATGGTGAGCTATAGCTGATCAGTGGAACAGGTAAGTCCTGGGTTCACACACATGCCGCTGTTGAAAATAAGGGTGGTACTTGTAAAAATGTTGTGGACCCATACTCGTTTTCCCTGCTTCAATAAACTAATGGGGCTGGCTCCTTGTAAAATGGAATTTTTAAATCATCCTCTCCATCTCTCGTCATGTGAAAAACCCTAGTAGCCATAAGGGTGGGTGTGTTCCACAGCAGTATCCTCCATCACTGAATACGTCACATTATGAGACATCTAGGACACTTCATGAAAACATTCCCTGGTGTTATTTTCCAGCAGCAACTGACCATTTCAATTATACTTCCCCTGTGAGGAAAAGGGCTTGTGTCCTTCACCAGGCCTTTGTTCAGTTTCATACAGTCTGAATTGGTGTTACATGATTTGTAGGATTGGTATGTGAGGCTTTGATTTTGTTTGGTAACAAATATTTCCATGATGATAGTGATTTAAAAAAAATAAATAAGTAAATCATTCTTTGTTTTAAATATTTTTGTGATGTTTAATTTCACTATATCACTGGAAGTGTAGATGCAGTCATACAGTCCCTGTAGAAAGTCTACAGCCCCTTGGATTTATTCACATTTCAATGTGTTCAAGTGGGATTAAAAATGATACTTTTTTGTTTTTATTCAGCAAGCTACACAATTTTTTTTTTTAAAGATGAATGAAAAATAAAACATTTGATTAGATAAAATGCAATCTACACACAATACAACATAATAAAGTGAAAACATGTTTGTAGAACATTTAGTAAATTTATTGAAATGAAACAGACATATGGAAATATTTGCCATGTGTTTTGCAGTATTACTTTAGTGTCTTATTGCATACAAGATGCATGTTCTGGAATATTTGTATTCCTGTATATTTGTATTCTTCTTTTTCACTCTGTCAATTGAGTATTGGTGGAGTCACTACAATGTGTTTGGTCCATCCTCAGTTTGTCTTCCATCACAGCCACTGAACTCTGTAACTGTTTTAAAATCACCAACAGCGCATGGTGACTCCCTAAGCAGTTTTCTTCCTGTCCTGCAGCTCATTCTCAAGGAGGACTGCATCTTTGATGTCTGGATGGTTTAATACATCATCCACAGCATAGTTATTAGCTTGACCATGCTTAAAGAGATATCCAAAGTCTGATTTGTTACCCATCTACAATCAATCACTGCCCTTCTTTGAGGCTTTTAAAAAGCCCCCTTGGTCTTTGTAGTTGAATCTGTGCTGAAATGTAATACTTGATGAGGGACTTCCAGATGTGTGTAAGGGGGACAGAGGAAGGGTTAGTCAATCATAAATCATGTCAAGCCCTATTATTTCACACAGAGGGAATCCATATATTTATGCACTCCATATCATTTATAATTGAGTAAAAAAAAAAAAACATGAAATCAAAGAACAAACATGAATCTATTTTAATCCCCACATTTTAATGCAACAAATTTGAAAAAAGTTCAGAGGGATGTAGACTTTCTATAGGCACTGTATATATTTATAAATATAAAGCTTTATAGAACTATAAATAAATCCTTGCCACCGTGCTTCTGCAACGCATGCTGTTTGGGGTTTTAGGCTGGGTTTCTGTGTAAGCACTTTATAATGCATTTGGCGTTTAAATACATTTTATTTTTGAAATCAATGTCAGAAATTCAAATGAATAATGCAACTAGTTTAACATATTTGGGCAGAGAGAGAAGGGGGAGAAGACGGGAGGCGGTGTTTCAGAGAAGGCGGGTGGTGCTCTTGTAATTGGAAAAGCTCCGCGATGTGACAAGACGCTTTGCGAACACCGCAGAGATTGAGTGCGTGAGAGGGATTTGAGTGGGTGAACACCCTAGAGATCTTCCGTTTACTGTCTTTCTTTTAGCCACACGTACCTTCCGCGTCAATCGCATCCACATCTTCTCTTCGTTTAAGGCTACTCTCTCACCCATTCGGCGTAATTTCACTCGGATAACTTCTCTCTAAAGAAAATACTGTTTATGGTTTTGACCGAAGATTTCAAGATGTCTCGCACCGACGAGGTTCACCGCAATAACGGAGAATGTCTACAAGGAAGCTTCTACAACTATAAAAAGTTTGATGCCACAGGTTATTGACAGACGATATAGGCCTACTCATAATATAAGTTATGTAAATATTTTGGAATGTGTTTTTATTAGTGATATAATAGCATTCCTCCCCCACCCCACCATTCGGTGCGCATCTTGAACGGCGATTAGAATCTCTATTCACTCGAAGAGAATTCCCGAGGGAACATTCGAAGCTCTTTATTGAAAGTCTCCCTGTTCAATTATATTGGCCTACTTTTCTGAATAAATGTACTTTTCAAAATTAYGACCTACCTCCCTAATGRCATTCTGTGAGTTATTATATGTATTTTACAGTCAATAGCAACGCGTAGCTTTCATTTTGTTGCCGCCCGTGGGTCATCAGGTAGGACTACATTTCTACAGGAAAATCAGCGCTCCTCGGCGCAGCCGCACAATGTAGGCTACACGCCACTGTTCAGACATGTCATACTGCGCTATGCTTCTGCCATAATAGCTAGATCATGTTTGTAATACGTTCAGGCTCCATATTATGTTGATGTGAGAGATRGTGAACATGTAATGGACCGGCTACATATGACACACACACCGTGGCACAGTCACATTTAATCAATAGATTCATTACACATTAACTTCTTTCAATGTATTTCATGTTGGCACCCTACTGTGTCCACTAGAACAGGGTGTGTGTGTGTGTGTGTGAGGGAGACATTCCTACACATTTGTGTTTGGTTGACAGGGCAGGAAGGAGGAGGAGGTAGAGGTAGGGCAGCTAGCAGGCTGTGTTGTAACAGGTACTTCAAACATTGGCCCTGGGGATTTCAACATCACAAAACCTGTTCAGCAGAAATAATCCTGGAGCCTCTGTCTTAGATTCATATTGGGAAGAGCTTCTTTCCAGGCGKTCATGTTCCATGGATGACCTAAGAGAACAGCCGACCAACTGATCCACTAGGACAGCTAGATCTGTGTATTACTAGCTAGTYCAGGGTTTCTCAGTCGCTCCTGGGGCTTTACATTCTAGCCACCGTGCTTCTACATCTGCATTACTTGCTGTTTGGGGGTTTAAGCTGGGTTTCTGTATATGCACATTGTGACATCTGCTGATGTAAAAATGGCTTTATAAATACATTTTGATTTGAAATCAAAGTCAGAAATTCAAAAGAATAATGTAACTAGTTTAACATACTTGGGCAGAGAGAGAAGGGGAGAGAAAGAGCGGGGAGAGGCGGTGTTTCAGAGAAGCGGGAGAGGTGGTGGTTCAGAAAGGGAGAGAAAGAGCGGGGAAGAGGCAGTGTTTCAGAGAAGGGGAGAGAGAGCGGGGAGAGGTGGTGTTTCAGAGAAGGGGAGAGAAAGAGCGGGGAGAGGTGGTGTTTCAGAGAAGGAGAGAGAGAGCGGGGAGAGGTGGTGTTTCAAGAGAAGGGAGAGAAAGAGCGGGGAGAGGCGGTGATTTTCA
>NW_019947440.1:19831-25542 GCF_002910315.2 Salvelinus sp. IW2-2015 | reverse complement strand
GGAAGGGGAGAGAAAGAGCGGGGAAGGGGTGTTTCGAGAAGCGGGAGAGTGGTGTTTCAGAGAAGGGGAGAGAAAGAGTGGGGAGAGGCAGTGTTTCAGAGAAGGGGAGAGAGAGCGGGAGAGGTGGTGTTTCAGAGAAGGGGAGAGAAAGAGCGGGGAGAGGTGGTGTTTCAGAGAAGGGGGAGGGAGAGGGGAAGGTGGTGTTTCAGAGAAGGGGAGAGAAAGAGGGGAGAGGCGTGGTTTTCAGAGAAGGGGAGAGAGAGAGCGGGGAGAGGTGGTGTTTCAGAGAAGGGGAGAGAAAGAGCGTGGGAGAGGTGGTGTTTCAGAGAAGGGGAGAGAGAGAGCGGGGAGAGGTGGTGTTTCAGAGAACGGGGAGAGGCGGAACTGTTTCAGAGAGAAGCGGGGAGAGGCGGATGTTTCAGAGAAGGGGAGAGAGAGAGGCGGGGAGAGGCGGTGTTTCAGAGAAGGGGAGAGAGAGAGCGGGGAGAGGTGGTGTTTCAGAGAAGGGGAGAGAGAGAGAGCGGGGAGAGGCGGTGTTTCAGAGAAGGGGGGTGTCCTGGGCCCCCTGGGTGCACTGTTTCCCCCTAGCACTACACAGCTGATTCAAATCATCAACTCTTCATCAAGCTTTGAATATTTGAGTCGCTGTGTAGTGCTAGGGCAAAAAACAACATGTTAACCGGGGGCAGGACCACGTTTGGGAAACCCTGAACTAGTTGACACCTGAAGGCTGAGATTTCAGATGGGAACAGAACCTTCCTTTTACACTGCATAGCCTAGAGCCCTAGGCCTATAGGAAACGAACTAGCTTACAGAATATGGAAGGGCCTGGAGGTTTGGACCTGAAACAATGYATTTTGTTGTAGTGGGGGGTCTGCATATATAAGCCTACAGAAATACCTGGACTAAAACACTCAGTTCAGTTGTAACCATTTTAAAATATGCTAAGGGTCTCAACTASCACATGTTGGCTGGMMATAGGGCTCATGTTGACTTCCTAGCGCTTGGCTACCGGGCATGAACCTTTTTAATGAAACACCTGGTGCATGGTTGTTGTGGAATGCTAACATAACTCTCTGGTTATGAGGGCACTAAGAACTTCCTGTTACACATGGAATCACATCACTATGATTCTACACACACAGCCTCCATGTCCTCCTCTCAGCTTTTCAAGGTGGAGAGACCATGGCAGTGTTAGTAGGGCCCACCRTAGAAAAAGGTTTGGCAAAAGAAACCAAATCTTTGTTCTTATTGGTTATTGTTCAGTTTCTACCATCTATAATTCAAAATCCTTCAAACCGTTTTCTCCCTACTGAACACCACCCAAACCCCAACATCCAACTAACCACCCATTTGCCCTGTTCACTGCAGTGCTCCGACTCCCCTCTCCTCTCGCCTTCGCCAGGCACAGTTCTACTCTGAAAGAAGGACGTGTAGGATCCCAGAATAGGGCTGAGGGGAGCTGAGGTCTCTTGCTGTTCTTTTGGGAATCTGTCAGACGTCAGAAAGGAGGCCAGAGGATGAGAGGGAGATGCTTCTTTTAGAGACCCTGAAGGAGGGAGGGAAGTGTTTCTTTTAGAGACCCTGAAGGAGGGAGGGAAGTGTTTCTTTTAGAGACCCTGAAGGAGGGGTTAGTAAGAAGGTATCTGGCCCTGTGTGTAGTAGTAGTACGTAGTAGGTATCTGGCCCTGTGTTGTAGTAGTAGTAGTTAGTAGAGTAGTTATCTGGCCCTGTGTAGTAGTGTAGTAAGTAGTAGGTATCTGGCCCTGTGTAAGTAGTAGTAGTAGTTTGTATTCTGGCCCTGTGTAGGTAGTAGTTAGTAGTAGTAGTAGTAGTTATGGCCTGTGTAGTAGTTGCAGTAGGTATCTGCCCAGTGTTAGTAGTTGCGTAGGTTATAGTGGTCTGCCCTGTGTTGTAGTTAGCCAGTAGGTATATTGGCCCCTGTGTTTGTAGTTGCAGTAGGTATGGCCCTGTGTTGTAGTTGCCAAGAAATAGGTATATGGGCCCTGATAAGGTTGCCTAATTCAGCTGCACCATCGAGAGCATCCTGACCGGTTGCATCACCGGCCTGGTATGGCAACTGCTCGGATTCTGACTCATAAGGCGCTACAGAGGGTAGTGTGAACGGCCCAGTAATCACTGGGGCCAAGGCTTCCTGCCATCCAGGACCTATATAATAGGCAGTGTCAGAGGAAAGCACCATAAAATTGTCAGGACTCAGTCACGCCAAGTTATGACTGTTTTTCTGCTACCGCATGGCAAGCGGTACGGAGTGCAAGTCTAGGACCAAAAGGATCCTCACACACTACCCCCCAGCCATTAGACTGCTGAACAATTCATAAAATCGCCACTGGACAATTTATATTGACCCCCTCCCTTTTGTACACTGCTGCTACTTGCTGTTTGTTTGTTTACCTATGCATAGTCACTTCGCCCCCACCTACATGTACAGATTACCTCAACTAGCCTGTACCCTCGCACACTGACTTGGTACTGGTGCCCCCTGTGTATAGCCTCCACACTGACTCGGTACGGCGGTCGCCCCTGTGTATAGCCTCCACCTGACTCGTACCGTGCCCCCTGTATATAAGCCTCCACACTGACTCGGTACCGGTGCCCCTGTGTATAGCCTCCACACTGACTCGGTACCCGGTGCCCCTGTGTATAGCCTCCACACTGACTCGGTACCGTGCCCTGTGTATACCTCCACACTGCTGGTACTCCCCCTTGTATAGCCTCCACACTGACTCGGTACCGGTGCCCCCTGTGTATAGCCTCCACACTGACTCGGTACCGGTACCCCTGTATATAGCCTCCACACTGACTGGTATCGTGCCCCTGTGTATAGCCTCCACACTGACTCGGTACGGAGTCCCCTGTGTATAGCCTCCACACTGACTCGGTACCGGAGCCCCCTGTGTATAGCCTCCACACTGACTCGGTACCGGTGCCCCCTGTGTATAGCCTCCACACTGACTCGGTACGGTGCCCCTGTGGTATAGCCTCCACACTGACTCGGTACGGTACCCCCTGTATATAGCCTCCACACTGACTCGGTACCGTGCCCCCTGTGTATAGCTCCACACTGACTCGGTACCGGAGTCCCTGTGTATAGCCTCCACACTGACTCGGTACCGGATGCCCCCTGTGTATAGCCTCCACACTGACTCGGTACCGGGCCTGTGTTGCCTCCACACTGATGGTCGTGCCCTTTATAGCCTCACACTGACTCGGTACCGGTGCCCCTGTATATAGCCTCCACACTGACTCGGTACGTGCCCCCTGTTATAGCCTCCACACTGACTCGGTACCGGTGCCCCCTGTATATAGCCTCCACACTGACTCGGTACCGGTGCCCCCTGTGTATAGCTCCACACTGACTCGGTACCGGTGCCCCTGTGTATAGCTCCACACTGACTCGGTACCGGTGCCCCCTGTGTATAGCCTCACACTGACTCGGTACCGGTGCCCCTGTGTATAGCCTTCACACTGACTCGGTACCGGTGCCCCCTGTATAACCTCCCAACTGACTCGGTACCGGTGCCCCCTGTATATAGCCTCCAACTGACTCGGTACCGGTGCCCCCTGTATATAACCTCCACACTGACTCGGTACGGTGACCCCTGTATATAACCTCACACTGACTCGGTACGCGGTGCCCCCTGTATATACCTCCACACTGACTCGGTACCGTGCCCCTGTGTATAGCCTCCACTGACTCGTACCGGTGCCCCTGTGTTTACTCACAACGACTGCGGTACCGTGCCCCCTGTGTATAGCATCCCACTGACTCAGTACGGTGCCCTGTAATAGCCTCCACACTGACTCGGTACGTGGTGCCCCCTGTTATAGCCTCCACACTGACTCGGTACCGGTGCCCCCTGTGTATAGCCTCTACACTGACTCGGTACCGGTGGCCCCTGTGTATAGCCTCCACACTGACTCGGTACCGGTGCCCCTGTGTATAACCTCCACACTGACTCGGTACCGGTGCCCCCTGTGTATAGCCTTCAACTGATCGGTACCGGCTGTATAGCCTCAAGATCGTACCGGTGCCCTGTATATAGCCTCCACACTGACTCGGTACGTGCCCCCTGTGTATAACCTCCACACTGACTCGTGTACCGGTGCCCCTGTGTATAACCGCCAACTGACTCGGTACCGGTGCCCTGTATATAACCTCGTTCTTCTTATTGTGTTAGTTTTTATTATTACTTTTTATTCTAGCCTATTTGGTAAATATTTTCTTCTTCTTGAACTGCACTGTTGGTTAAGGCTTGTAAGTAAGCATTTCACGGTAAAGTCTACATTTGTTGTATTCGGCGCATGTGACATAAAGTTTGATTTGATTTGGTTGGCTCTGCTATGGGTGACTGCATGGTACAGCCAGGTCCATTTCATGGTAGAATGATGTATAAACTGCCTAGCTTTACATGCTCTGAGGGGATGGAGAGTTTGAAGGTCTTAACTGGCAGCTCGATCTCCTCTGACAGGAGAGGGGGACCCATAGCCATGACAAACTGACCTGCCTCTGCTGTGGGGGAACTACTTGTATTTATTAGGGTTTGCCATTGGGTAGCAGCATTCTTCCTGTGGTCCAAACACATTAAGGCAACCTTTTTCATTTGCACATTGTCTCTCGTTCACGTTCGCTTGTAAATGTCCAAACTCACAAAAAATAACATTCGGTAGCTCTTACCCTATTCCCTACCCTATTCCCTACCCTAGCCGCTACCCTAGCCGCTACCCTATACCCTAGCTCCTACCCTAGCTCCTATCTACATTTACAAGCCAATGTGAACGAGAGACATTGTGCAAATGAAAGTTTTGACGCATGCTTGTCTGCTCTGGAGCAGCATGTGTACACGCTGTGTCTTCTAGAGTCGCTAGACAACGGGCCTGCCTGCTCTGCTGAAGAAGATGGAGGAGGAGGAGGAGCAGCACGGGCCGAGAATGGAGAGGGGAAAAACCACAAGGAAATGAAAAGCTAGCAGTGACAGCTGTACAGAATCCTCCACGGGGCTTTGACTTGTCAAACACGGCAGAAACACAATATGATGCCCCGTCACCTTATTCATTCACTAACCACTTAGATAACTAGCAAGTTACACTTAGGGGTCGTGTTACACCTAAGCGGTAACACCGTAAATCCGGGATGAGTGAAGGACGATAGGAACATCTGGATACCGCCCAACACTAGCTACCGTTATCGACCCCGCCCTTCTTCTGTGGGGTTTATCGTGGCTGTCATCCAACATTATTGTGCATTAACGCCACTACTGTACTGGGGTGCCCACCTTCCGTCTGTCCTAGTTTAAACATGGACCAATAGAGATCAGAGGGGTTCCTGCACATGCAGAAACGCCCACATGCAGGAATGCCTTGAATTGCAGGCGCAATTACACCCTTCTCAGAACTGACACGGTCAGAGTAGACGTTACACATAAATGGTGTCAACAACAGCTTTTCTATGAGTGTAGTATAGGTGAAGGCATGGAGACAGGCCCACTGGCCGTGGTCGTTGTCACCTGACTGGCCGTGGTCGTTGTCACCTGACTGGCCGTGGTCGTGTCACCTGACTGGCTGTCGTTTCACCTGACTGGCCGTGCGTCGTTGGCCCCTGACTGGCCGTGGTCGTTGGCACCTGACTGGCGTGGCGTTGGCACCTGACTGGCGTGGTCGTTGGCACTTGACTGGCGTGGTCGTTGGCA
>NW_019947440.1:14839-19806 GCF_002910315.2 Salvelinus sp. IW2-2015 | reverse complement strand
AGGGAAGTGTTTTCTTTTAGAGCCTGAAGGAGGGAGGGAAGTGTTTCTTTTTAGAGACCCTGAAGGAGGGAGGAAGTGTTTCTCTTTTACAGAGACCCTGAAGGAGGGAGGCGTAAGTGTTTCTTTTACGAGACGCCTGAAGGAGGGAGGGAAGTGTTTCTTTTAGAGCTGAAGGAGGGAGGGAAGTTTTCTTTAATAAGAAGGCCTGAAGGAGGGAGGGGAAGTGTTTCTTTATGAGACCCTGAAGGAGGGAGGGAAGTGTTTTCTTTTTAGAGCACCTGAAGGGAGTGTTTCTTTAGAGACCTGAGAGGGAGGAATGTGTTTCCTTTTAGGACCCTGAAAGGAGGGAGGGAAGTGTTGTCTTTTTACTAAGAGGAGGTGTTTCCTTAGAGCCCTGAAGGAGGGAGGGAAGTGTTTCTTTTAGAGACCCTGAAGGAGGGAGGGAGTGTTTTTAAGACTGGGAGGATGTTTCTTTTAGGACCCTGAAGGGGGTGTTTCTTGGACGTGAGGAGGGAGGGAGCGTGTTTGACCTAAAGAGGTTCCTTAGAGCTAAGGAGGAAGTTTCTTTGGACCTGAAGAGAGGGTGTTGTCTGTGATGGAAAGCTGATACTGTTTCTCTCATAATGCACTTTGATGAATCATTATCCTGCCCAGTGTTGATAATGATTCCTCGCCTGGCCCTGTGTAGTATAGTGGCCCTGTGTAGTAGTAGTAGTGGCCTGTGTAGTAGTAAGTAGTGGTCCTGTGTAGTAGTATGTGGGGGGTGGCCCTGTGTAGTAGTAGTAGTGGCCTTGTAGTAAGTAGTAGTGCCCTGTGTAGTAGTCACCTGACTGGCCGTGGTCGTTGGCACCTGACTGGCCGTGGTCGTTGTCACCTGACTGGTCGTGGTCGTGTCACCTGACTGGCCGTGGTCGTTGGCACCTGACTGGCCGTGGTCGTTGGCACCTGACTGGTCGTGTCACCTGACTTGACTGGGTTTGAACTCCACTCTCCATACTGTTTCCTGTCTCCTACTAGTCTGGGGTTTCCCCAAGCCTCATTGGTTGTTAGCAGGACTGGGGATTGATTGTGATGTGGTTTAGGAGACATTTGAATCCTGCTGGGTCATTTCACTAGAGAAATGCATTAGCGCGGTCTTGTGGACGCGTGCCTAAGCAGACGCTGGCTGCACTGGGTGGAGGAGATGCCAACACGCTGGTGTGACTCACATGACACCACTGTGTGTGTCAGAGTACAGGGCAGGGTTTGTAAGCACAGCTGTGTGTGTGTGTGTGTGTGCGTGCGTGTGTTGAATCTCATTGTGTCACTGTTTGTTCAGTAAAGGGGCACTCCTTGGTTTGAGTCCCTACATGAGTACAGGGCAGGGTTTGTAAGCACAGCAGTGGGTGTGTTGGAATCTCACGCTCTACCTCAGGGATGGGCATGTGGCCCACGCCCCCCTTTTGTAGTGGATTCATCTCCCAAAACATAATAAAACAACCTTTTATTTGTATTTACTCAGTCGGTTTCTCAACTTACTGTTGAGAGGTGTTATGTCAAAATAAAATGCTTATGTCAGTCATGAACAGTCTGTCAATGAGCCACGTCAGCTAACATGTTGTGGATTGGTAAGTTTGTACAGCCAGCTTTCTAACATTGTAGTAGTCATGATGGAATTACCGACCGGGGAGCCCCCATAGAGTTCTGTTAGTTACTCTCACTCAGATATCATAATAAAAACTAAAAACCTTCTCTACACCCCATGGCAAAATGTGTAGAATTGCAACAAACTTGCTTTAAAACTGCAACATTTTCTCTACACCCCATGGCAAAATGTGTTGAATTTAAATGAACTTTAAACATCTCTCTCTACTGTCAAGGGGGGGCTAAAATGTTATGTTCGCGGGGGGACCATTTAGCTCCGGTCYCCTKGCTCTGACTGCATGTGTTGGTATGTATGTGAGTACTCAGACCCGCGAGCCACTGTGGCCCCTCATGATGAGTTCAGAGTTTGKGGCCCCCATCAGTTGCCATCTCTCTAGACAGGCAGGCCTCTGAACCCTACAGTGACTCAGTATGGTGACTCACCCTCCCTCTACTTTATTTGCCTTAGTGGGAGACGGACAGCTACACACAGAGAGAGAGGCAGAGAGGCAGGCAGAGAGACAGAGAGGCAGAGAGAGCAGATCTAGACATGGCGCTCCAGAACGCGGTCATCCTGACACTCATAGGCTTAGTAAGGCTTTCTGAGATCAGGGGAGTCTCCAGACTGACAGCCTAGGTTTGGTGAGTGTGCATACGTCTGATCTCCACCAGGCCAGCTTGTCATCTCGCGGGGCGGGGCTGGGGGCGGGGATGTGTGTGTGGGTGTGTGATATTACTAGGCAACTTGGTTGTTAGGACCAAGGAGGGCAGACAATGGGGAAAGTCAACACGACACAACACTGTGGCAGGGGGATGGGAGAGGGAGGGGAAAAGAGGGGCTGGCCTCAAACCCTCAGGCCCAATTCAGAGTTCACAGGTCATATGTATCAGTGTCTGTGTAGGACTGCTGATTTAGGATCAGTTTAGCCTTTTAGAAGACAATGAAGAACAACACATGGAACACATTGGACGGGGTGGGGGCCTGATCCTGATCTGTAGCAAGCTTTGTGGCTTGGGTCTGGAGGGGGAGGGTGGACAGAGGTAGGAGCTGCTCCTTAACCACAGTCTGATTAACATCCCACTAATCCTCATTTTAACAGTTAGGGATGTCACATCTGGACTGATCTTGGTTGCCAAAATAAGAGGGGGGGGGGGGCAGATGGTGAGGAAGGAGAATAAGGGAGGAGGTGTTGGAGGGAATAAGGAAACAGGAGACGAGGTGAGGAGGTGTTGGGGGAGTGGGAAGAGAATAGAAGGGGAGGAGTCTAGGAGAGGTTGGAACTGTCTGACATGCTCTGGCTCAGAATGTGTAAACTAGGACCGTTTCCATCTGAGCCATGTAACATCTCTATGTCTCTGTGTGCTTTACAGTGATTGTGAAACAGCAGTGATGAGGTAGTCTTCTCCCTCTCTCTTCAAGTGGTTGTGTTCCTAACCAACCGACCGCACCCTGCCAGCCTGGCCAGGAGAGAAGGGGGTGTCCATCGTTACCTGCCCTCAGGTGTTCCCTCCTTCCCTTCCCAGCACCCCTCCCAAACTGTCAACACTACCACACTGCCAGTGGCAAGGAACACTCAGACACAATTCTACCCACGAAACTAATGTAGGGTATAGTGACTGGTTAAATATGAGTTGACCAAGGAACAATGGTAGGTATAGTGACTGTTAAATATGAGTTGACCAAGGGAAGAATGGTAGGGTATAGTGACTGGTTAAATATGAGTTGACCAAGGGAAATGGTAGGGTATAGTGACTGGTTAAATATGAGTGACCAAGGGAAGAATGGTAGGTATAGTGACTGGTTAAATATGAGTTGACCAAGGAAGAATGGTAGGGTATAGTGACTGGTTAAATATGAGTTGACCAAGGGAAGAATGGTAGGTATAGTGACTGGTTAAATATGAGTTGACCAAGGGAAGAATGGTAGGGTATAGTGACTGGTTAAATATGAGTTGACCAAGGGAAGAATGGTAGGGTATAGTGACTGGTTAAATATGAGTTGACCAAGGGAAGAATGGTAGGTATAGTGACTGGTTAAATATGATTGACCAAGGGAAGAATGGTAGGGTAAGGGACTGGTTAAATATGAGTTGACCAAGGAAGAATGGTAGGGTATAGTGACTGGTTAAATATGACTTGACCAAGGGAAGAATGGTAGGTATAGTGACTGGTTAAATATGACTTGACCAAGGGAAGAATGGGAATGTATGTGTGTTGGGGGGAGGGGCAGAGCACATGTTAAGCTGTCCTGAATAAGTGGGCCTGCGCGGAGCATACGTGGCCCCATTATTATAGGACGGCTTGGGAGGACTGATGATCTGCAACAGACAGTGCATCTCACTGTCAGAAGTAAACATCCAGCCAGACTGGCCGCTACTGGGCCTTTCTACACCTTATCACATGTCCACAGCCCACCCACAACTGATGCAAATTAAACATTCAAATTACATGGCTTTTGTGCCATTATTCAAATGACATTTTCATTGCAGCCTAGAGTAGACTAGCATGTTGTACTCACTGGAAAACAATAATGCAATTATCATTACATTACCCATAGGCTAGTCTAGGAAGGATAACTGTGTTGTAGGTTAGTCTAGGAGGATAACTGTGTTGTAGGCTAGTCTAGGTAGGGTAACTGTGTTTAGTGCTAGTCTAGGGAGATACTGTGTTGTAGGCTAGTCTAGGAAGGATAACTGTGTTGTAGGCTAGTCTAGGGAGGATAACTGTGTTGTAGGCTAGTCTAGGAAGGATCATTGTGTTGTAGGCTAGTCTAGAGAGGATAACTGTGTTGTAGGCTAGTCTAGGAGGATCATTGTGTTGTAGGCTAGTCTAGGGAGGATCATTGTGTTGTAGGCTAGTCTAGGAAGGATAACTGAGTTGTAGGCTAGTCTAGGAAAGATACCTGTGTTGTAGGCTAGTTCTAGGGAGGATAACTGTGTTGTAGGTTAGTCTAGGAAGGATAACTGTGTTGTAGGCTAGTCTAGGGAGGATAACTTGTTGTTAGGCTAGTCTAGGGAGGATCATTGTGTTGTAGGCTAGTCTAGGAAGGATAACTGTTGTAGGTTAGTCTAGGAAGGATACTGTTTAGGCTAGTCTAGGAGGATCACTGTGTGTAGGTTAGTCTAGGAAGGATAACTGTGTTGTAGGCTAGTCTAGGGAGGATCATCTGTGTTGTAGGCTAGTCTAGGAAGGATAACTGTGTTGTAGTTAGTCTAGGAAGGATCACTGTGTGTAGGCTAGTCTGTAGGATAACTGTGTTGTAGGTTAGTCTAGGAAGGATAAACTGTGTTGTAGGCTAGTCTAGGAAGGATAACTGTGTTTGTAGGCAGTCTAACTCTCTCTCT
>NW_019947440.1:11205-13989 GCF_002910315.2 Salvelinus sp. IW2-2015 | reverse complement strand
CCTTCCTCTGTCATCCTGGCTCTCCTGACCTGGCTTTCTCCTCTTGCACCTGGCTCTTCGCTCTGTACGTGGCCTTCCTCTGTACCTGGCCTCCTCCTCTTACCTGGTCTTGTCCTCTTTCCTCTGCACCTGGCCTCTCCTCTGCACCTGGCCTCCTCTGCATCTGGCCCCTCCTCTGCACTCCTTCTGTACCTGGCTCTTCTGCACTGGCTCGTCCTTGGCTCTGTACCTGTGCCCTGACTCTGCTCCTCTGCACCTGGCTTCCTCTGCACTGGCCCCTTGCATCTGGCCTCTCTACCTCTCCCTTGATGCGCTTGCGCGCTCTCTCTCCTGGCCTCACTGATGGCCTTCTCCTCGCCTCTCCCGCACGGCTACATCCGGCCTTGCTGGCCAAATCAGTTATTCTCTACGTCTTTCGTGGATTTACTATAGAAAATTGTGAGATTTGAATGATTTTATGTGTGTTATGATTGCTAGTTAGCCTTTTTGCAGATCTGGACAAAAGATCCACCTACCACTATTGTCACTAGTAGTAGAGGGCAGGATAGAGTTGACTGTATACTAAGGGTGCAGAAAAGCGTAGAGCATAAGGGAAATACAACACCTTGTTTAGGGAGGAGCGTGCAAGGCAGATGAGGAAATGTGGCTATTTGAAGAAATTATGGAGTAAAATCCTGCAAATGGGGAAATGTAAACCAAGGAAAAATGCACTACCTCCCCTGTGCCTAATAATAAAAAATAAATAAAAATTCCCCATCTCCTCCCAAAGCAAACAAAAAAGTTAGCCAAACCTCCCTATTTTGGTACGGGCCCACACCTCAGCAATTTCAAACTGTCCCTTTGCGCCAAGTCAGAAACCTCCATGACAATGCCAAAGCACAATCAGTGGCGCAGACACAGATAGTCTTCCAGTGACACGCGACTGCTGTCTCGGCGTTACCATGGCGATTTACAGTACAGAGGCGTCTGGTGGTATAATGCAGAGAGAGAGAGAGGGATGGGGAGAGAGAGAGAGAGAATGTGTACTTAGTAGGGAAGAATAGGGGATACAGGGGGGGAATAGAGGAGGTTGGAATAGAGGAGGGGGGATAGAGGAGGGGGGAATAGAGGAGGGGGATAGAGGAGGGGAATGAGGAGGGGAAATAGAGGAGGGGAAAAGAGGAGGAGAATAGAGGAGGGGAATAGAGGAGGGGGAAAAGAGGAGGGAGGAATTAGAGGAGGGGGAATAGGGAGGAGGCATAGATGGAGGGGGATAGAGGAGGGGAATAGAGGGAAGGAAATAGAGGAGGGGGATAGAAGGAGACGGGAATAGAGGAGAAGAATCGAGGATGGAAGAATAGAGGGGGAATAGAGGAGGGAGAATAGAGGAGGAAGAATCCGAGAGGAAGAATAGAGGGGAATAGAGGCGGAGGAATAGAGGAGGGGGGATAGATTGAGGGGGAACAGAAGAGGTAATAGAGGAGGGGGAATAAGAGGAGGGGGGAATATAGGGAGGCAGGAATAGAGGAGGGGGATAGAGGAGGGGGAATAGAGGAGTGGGGAATAGAGGAGGGGGGAATAAGAGGGGGGCATAGAGAGTGGGGGAAAGAGGAGGAAGGAATAGCAGGGGGGGGAAATAGTAGGGGGGGAATGAGGAGAGGGAAAAGAGGAGGGAGAATAGAGGGGGGGAATAGATGCGGGGGGAATAGAGGAGGGAGGAAATAGAGGAGAGAGGGAATAGACGGAGGCGGAATAGAGGAGGAGGAATAGAGGAGGGGATATAGAGGAGGAGGCATAGAGGGGGAATAGAGGACGGAGGAATGAGGGTGGATAGTAGGAGGGGGAATAGATTGATTTGGAGGATAGAAAGGGGGATAGAGGAGGAGGAATATAGGGTGGATACGAGGACGGAGGAATAGAGGAGGGGGAATAGAGGGGGGGAATATAGAGGGGGAATAGATGAGGAGGAATAGAGGAGGGGGAATAGAGGGGTGAATAGAGGACGGAGCGGAATAGAGGAGGGGAATAGAGGAGGAGGAATAGAGGAGGGGGAATAGATGAGGAGGAATAGAGGAGAGGGAATAGAGGAGGGGGGATAGATAGGAGGAATAGAGGAGGGGGATAGAGGAGAGAGGAATAGAGGAGGGGGAATAGAGGGGGTGAATAGAGACGGAGAATCAGAGGAGAGGGGAATAGAGGAGGGGGAATAGATGAGGAGGAATAGAGGAGGGGGAATAGAGAGGGGGGAATCAGAGGAGGGGGAATAGAGGGTTGGGGATAGAGATGGATTGCCTGAGAGGATATAAGATTCAACAGGCCTTCAAAAAGATGTGGCAGGCAGATGCCAGATGCTGTTACATGGCATAAACCAATGATGCATTTCAGTTAGCTTGACATTACTGGCAGCATCATTGTTTTCTTTTGCGTGGTAGCATTGTACTTATCCGCTAGCCCACATTAAGTGTTCTGCTTTCACACCACTTTTTACAGAACTGGAAAATAGCGATGATAGCCTACATACTCTGTCTTTGTAAAGCTTTGTACACACACATAGGCCTAGCGGCCAGATCCAGACCTATCGAATGTTCTCTAGGATCTAGTGCCAGTTCTGCAGGGGCTCCTCTCTGATTCAGCTTAGCCCAGATCCAGACCTAGTCCCTGATGTTCTCTAGGTCTCAGTGCCAGTCTGCAGGGGCTCCTCTCTGATTCAGCTAGCCGAGATCCAGAGCCTAGTCCTGAATGGTTCTGTAGATTAGTGCCAGTCTGCAGGGGACTCCCTCTCTGATTCAGCTAGCCCAGTTTTTT